>NC_046172.1:84532957-84746806 GCF_011064425.1 Rattus rattus
CAACTTGTAGCCAGTCATTTCAGATTTAGAGCCTATTTCAAAGACTATGTAAGCACATTTTCTTCAGCATTTATTCAGCTTCCAGTACTTTGTTGTGTTGTTTCCTAGTTAGATTGTGTAGATCAGTTTCGCTTGTTACCATCTTTGAAAGTAATTGAGTTGATTGCTGATTAATATGGAAAGACCCAGCCCATTATGAGTGGTGATATTAATCCCTGGGAACATTTGTCTCTGCTAAAGAGGGAAACCTGCCATGCCATCTTGGGAGCCAGCAAGGAAGCAACATTCCTACACATTTTCTACCTTGATTTTCCTTCCTACTTTGCTCAATGATGTATTTCAACTTGAAGGTGTGAGCTGAAATAAAACTTCTCATCCCCCAGGTTATTTTTTCATTGTAGTTTTCATGACAAGCATAAAAAAGCAAGCTGGAAAGCTGTTTAATCATGTAAATAATTTTATAGGCAACTACAATCTTGGCCCCCGTGCTATCTAGTTTTATGTCAACTTGAAAAATGCAAAGTCATCTGAGAGGAGGAAGCCTCCATTGAGAACGTGCCTCCATAAGATCCTAGCTATAGAGAGTTTTTAAAATTAATGATCAATGACAGGAGGGCCCAGCCCATTTTGGGCCGTTGCAGTCTCTGGGTTGGTGGCCATGGTTTCTATAGGAAAGTCATGATGTGTAACCAATAAACAACACCCCACCCAACTTCAACATCAGTTTCTAACTTCAGGTTCCAGTCCTGTTTAAATTCTTCAATGATGAACAGTGATGTGTACATGTAAGCAAAATATATCACTTTTCTCCTCAATTTGCTTTTAGTCATGTTGTTTCATCACAGCAATACCAACTCTAACTATAGGATACCCTTCTACTTATTTTTAAAGAAATCTCCTGGAGTTTTCTAATAAGAGATCCTCAGGGATAATCTTTTTTTTTTTTAATTCCGTGTTAAGGCTTCAGCAGTGGTGGTATTCTTTACTTGATTCACTGATTCTCCTATAAAAATCTGAAGAGAATGTCTGCATAATGGCACTAGTTATTTGTAAAAAGAGTCAGAGTAAAGGTGATAGATAAAGGATAATTCTATCATTGATATGTCAAAATCTTTCTCCAGAGGGCAATGTGTTTATGATGCTTGCATTGTAAAGTATTAATATATCTGCCCCCAAAGCATTTAAATGTCAGTAGTAATACCAGTGTTTATTGGAAAATACATATTCTCAAATATCTCTGCAGGTTAATAACTCCCTGACGTATGAATTACTAGTAACCTCTGTACTTGTCAACAAACAATAATTGAGTCATTATTCTTTAAGATGAATAAAATTTAATTAATTCATCCTGCAAACTCCATTAGTCAATCTCTGTTGGAAAGTACATGTATACTTCTTAAATATGATTGCTTAATACCTGTAGGGTACAGGTATTCCACATATTATTTAATCAATGGTCATTGTTATTGGATTGAAAACGTGGCATTATACTATAGCAAGTAAATAAAGAGAAAATTTTGGTGAAACTTATTCATCCCCCTCTATTAAAAGTGAAATAAAAAAAAGTGAACAGTGAATCTTTGAAGTCTTGCTTTCACTTTCCAGAAGATCATCATCATTGTTGTAATATATTTAGGCTGCATATTTGTTACTGGCCATCTTTTCCTTGCAATTCCTAGAATTTCAAGTTAAATTGGTTTTAAGGTTCTCTAGGATCCTTTTTCTTTTAACTACCTTTCCAATGTCATAAGATCTGGACTTTTAAATGCCTAATAGTTTATGTATTAGGTAATTTGCCTCTTCATGTGAAATTGTTATAACTTAGTATGGTACCTCACAGGAACACCTATTCAAATAGTTCTAGTATTGCATTGGGAGGAAATTTCATTTTTTTTCAACTTTCAGATTCTTTATTTCTGTCGCCAGGAAAGTAGCTAATGAGGCAGTTGCCTTTGGTTGGAAGATAAACTTACCTGGCAGTCTTTTATCAGCCATCATGGCACTAAAACTATTGTTGCTGGTCAGGACATACATGTTTTACAATCAATATGAAGTGATGTTATTAAGCATTATTTTATGAATTACAAAACACAAGATTAAACAAATCTTTATGAGTGTGAAGGGTAAGTAAAAAGGTTAAGAATCAAAGCCCTGGGGCTGGGGATTTAGCTCAGTGGTAGGCGCTTACCTAGGAAGCAAAGGCCCTGGGTTGGTCCCCAGCTCGAAAAAAAGAACCAAAAAAAAAAAATCAAAGCCCTTTCCATAGCCTCTAATAGTATGTTCATAAACAAGAAAGATGTATTTAATAGTGAAAACCCAAGCAAGCAAATATAACATGGGCCATTATTTTGAATAATTCATTAGAATGAACTAAATATATATCCAATAGGAAAAGAAATTTGATATAATTCCTTAAATTTTGAGTAAGGACAGGTAGTACATTTTCCTGCATGCTAAAAAAAAAATGATTGATCATTTTATTCATTGCTTAAAAGGCTTCTAAATCACTCCAGTTTTGTAGTTACAATATAAAAAGTGGAAGCATCATATAACAAAAATATTGTAGAATGTGTGTTGATTTAGTCTTACTGCTAAAACAAATTACCAATAACTTAGTGCTTTACAATTACACTGATTTTTAGCAAACAATCTTGTAGGTTGGCAAACACTGTTTCAGTGCTCATTGAGCTAAAAACAGTTGTTAGCAGCATGTCCTTCTTTCCTGGATAATTTAGGAGAAAGCTCATTTCCTACTTTATCTATTTCAGTTTATAGAAAGCACCAGCATTCCTTGACACCTTGTGTCTCCCTCAATCATAAAAGCCTGTAGAGTATTATCATCAGACCTCTACCTGACTCTGACTCCTGTCTTCCTCTATCACTAAGAAAGAATGCATCCAAGTCCAAAGAGAAAACCCAGATTCACTTCTTTATTTAACATTTCAGAATTAATCATAAGTTCTAGCTTTTCTTTACTATACAAGGGAACATATTTAACTGTTTGAAGGAATGAATATGAATATTTTGTTTAGAGGGAACATTATCCTCCCTACTGCAGAATAAACAAAGGCAGCCTATAGTGCATCTCTTGGGATGTAAGCAGACCCCCTTGGTAAATCACTTTCCTAGTATGCACAAAATATTTAAATCAGTTTTAAGCATGGGAAAAGGAAGAAAATAGTATAAAGAATTATGTCTATTCTTGAACTGTTCTGTCATTTTCTTTTCAGAACTTTGAGTATAATAAGCTATTTCCAGGCTCAGACTTATTATTTTCAGTTTTAATCTTTTCATTAACATCTAACAACCATACACATGTATGGGCCACAGTGTGATAGTTCAGTATACATTTGTAATATGTATCAATTTAATCAGGGTAATTAGCATTTCTTTTTTTTCCTGATAATTCTTTGTGATTACATTTTTATGTTCCCACAATTCTAATTCTTCATAAAACATTTAAAAACCTGTCATGAGCTATAGTCTCTCATAATGTGCTACGGGACACTGGGATTCATTTCTCCTGTGGAGTTTTAGTTCCTGCTTTTCTGAATCTGCATCATCATTCTCACCTTTTCAGTACCTTATAATTCTGCATACAAATGGAAAATTTGCAGCTTTAATATATAATTCAAAACAAGTAATATTTGTCATATATTTGTCTTATTTCACTTAAAATTGTACATTCTAATCCAGCATATTTTACTTTAAGTGATAAGACACTTTTATTTTCATAGGAGAATATTCCATTACACAGACACACAGACACACAGACACACACACACACACACACACACACAGAGAGAGAGAGGAGACAGACAGAGAGACAGACAGGAAACAGACAGAGAGAGGGGAGAGGGAGGAGAGAGGGGGGGGGGAGGGGGGAGAGGGGGGAGGGGAGGGAGGGGGGAGAGGGAGGGAAGGAGAGGGGGGAGGGGAGGAGGGAGGGAGGGAGGGGGGGAGGGAGAGGGAGGGGAAGAGGGGGGGGGAGGGAGAGGGGGGGGGAGGTGGAGAGGGAGGGGAGGGAGAGGAGGGAGGGGAGGGAGGGGGAGAGGAGGAACTTTGTGTGACAACAATAAACATGAGAATGGAGAATTTCTTTGAGATGCTGATTTCAGTTATTGCATTGTATATATCCAGAAATGAAATGACTGGGTGATGGGTCAGTATTACAATGAACTTTTACTCTGTAATCACTGTAATTTCACTGTAATGGCTGAAGGAATTTACTTTTCTATTCACAGTAAGTAAAAATTTCCTTTTATTTACATCCTTATATGCAGTTTTCTTTCTTTTTAATTGTATGTGCATGTATGTTTTGAAAAACGTCATATTGGCTTGGGTTAAAGGATATGTTATTTTAGTACTGATTTCTATTATCCTGATGCTCAATATTAGTAGTCATGGTTTTCAAATACTTGTTTGACAGGTGTCTTTCTTTTAGAAATATTGACTGGTATCACTTGAACAATTACTTTCATTATTTCTTTTATTTTGTTTAAGGTAGTTATTTTTATATTATGAAGTACTATATCAGATTGTTAGTAACAATTTTTTCTTTCATTTGGAAAGTTGTCATTTTACTTTGTTGACTCTGGTATAACTGAATTTGTACGTCGTTCTTTGTGTTGCTGATACATTTGGAATCTTATAAAAATCATTATTTAATTACACCTTTAAATTTCTCTGTTTCGCTTTCACTTAGCATTTTTCTCGTTTGAGGTTTTCTTTAAGTGTTAGGAAATTAGGAAAATTTTAAAAATTAGATTCCATTTACAGGGTATATTCTGTGTATAGAAATATGTGCACATGTGAGTTCAGATCTTATCTATGCAGCCATTTCTAGGAAAGATTGCTTAGTAGCAGGCTTCCTATCTGGAGATTTTAATTTTTATATCCTTTCTTCCTAGATGCATCCTATGTTCTAGATGTAGGAGCTTTAATGTAGATATAGCCACTTAGGCTGGACTATCCATGATTTGTTCAAATCTGTATTATTTCTGGTTTTGGTTTTGTGTGATTATTTTAGTTTCTGTAAAAGGAGAATTCTTTGATGAGAAGGTGATGGCTCTACCTGTCTCTGAGTATAAAGGTAAATGCGTTTAATGTAGTGAATGATTATGTTCGCTTTGCAAAGTTGTGGTTGTAGATTCCTTTCTAAGTCCATTTCACTTACTCCAGGAAGCTGTATACATTTCTAGTCCCAAACAGGATTCCCCTCCTATTGACTGGGTTTTTCAGTCCTATTAAACAACTGTTTGCTGTCATTGACATGCCAGTACATCTTATTGAATATTGATACATATTTTGACATACTAAAATTAATGTATTAATTAGAACTATTAGAATTAAAATCCCCTGTATGTTAACCAACATTTATGCCATGTCTAGGTTGAATATGAATGCTTTCGTGTCTCTTGGCAGTGTGTTTTGCTTCTGCAATCACTGTTTTGCAATTATTGGATTTTTTTTGTAATATTTCAAAAGCCAAATCATGTGAATAGGACAGTAGAAAGTTAGGGCAATGATTTTGATGCTAGAAGACATCGTTACTTTAGTGTTACTTAGGAACATTCCTGCTGTTAATTTGGAAAAACACTTGGTCATCATTTTTTTAGCTCTTTCTTTAGCTTCCTTCTGTTTCTGTTCTTCTATAGAATTAAGACACGAGTAGTTCAGTGGTTCATGTTATTATAATTAGGAATTGGGATGGACTTGTTGCTATGGTTACTCTTTTGTAGGCTTTAGGGTCTATATTCTTTTAGTAAAACCTTGTGTTTAGAATGGGAACTGGATTTTATGGATGATTTTATAAATACATGTTCCTCCGTCAGCCATTGCATTTCCTTTATGTGGCTTCTCTGTATCTCACTTTTGCAGCATTTATAATAGAGGCTGCCAGACTTCTCTCCACTGCTCTGACTTAACGTCAGCTTTAGGCTAGCAGTGTTTCCCTCGATTCCAGGAGAAGCTCCTTTCTCCATGTTCCCTGCTCCTAAGGCAGTGATTCTAAAACCTGCATGTATTTTGCAGCTCACCCCAGAGGTAGCAAGTTGTTGTTTTTTCTCATTTCCTTTGTGATCCCCTAAGGACAATGGTGTTTGTTGGTCTTTTCTACCTCTACTGCATGCAGTAAAATCTTTTGCTCCCAGGGCTGATGAGAAGAAAAGTCCCCATGGAGTTTTGTACTGTTCTGTCAGTTTCTGCTGTGCCTCATTCCCACTTCTATACTTCAAGCAAGACTTTCCGCGACTTTAAAACTTTTTAGCAAATTTCTAGTTGAAGAGTGAAGCGAAACCCTGACAGAGAGTATACAACTTGGTTTGAAACCCCAGAGGCTTTTACATTGCAGGCCTCTGTTAATTCTGTATCAGGCATCCTAAGTGAACTCAGAGATTTGGGGAATGCCTCCTTCTCTAGTCAGTCAGTGCCTTGTCTGTCACTCCCTGTAGACATTTGTGTTTCTTTTGACTGACTTCCGATTCCTTTTTCAACTTTCCATGTTTTGCACTATGATGGGTTTAAATAAATTTCTAATTTACTCCTTTTTGGATTGCTTTTTTTTAAGGTTTGGGGTGTGGGTCCTTCTGGATGTTTACACACCTTCTTTATCCTTAGCAGAAGTATAAGAGTTTGAAATTGCCACTTTGAAGCAAAAAAGATATTTTCCTTTTGCCGGTGTCAGAGTCATTTTATAAATTTCATAGACAACTGTGTCAGAAATACATGGTGTGTTTATAAAAAATAGAAATTATCAGTCCATCGCAAACTTAATAACTCAGTAGAACTGAAAGAGAAGCCCAAGAATATGTGTACATCATTAAAAAGTGGCATATGAAGCTTATGTACTCAGAAATGAAAGAAACTTCGGTAAATAAAGTAGATGTCATAGGAAAGTTTAACATCCCTGTTGATTTTCCAAATTTCTATTTTTCTGCTTCTCTAGGTTTCTTCTCAAAGGAAGCATGGCACATAGTATGACTATATCTTTTACCACAGAATGTCAGGTATACAGTAGATAATAACAAGCCAATATGAAAATGACTATTTTATTGGTTGTCGAGTCACATTAGATTGATATTAAATATGAATATGCTTTCTAGAGTGACATTTTTTCAGGGTCTGAGACAAAAATGGAATCTTGTTTTCAAACACCAGTATAGGATCTAGGATTCATGTAAATTGTATTGGATTCACTGACAAGTCAGCTTACATACACTTTTCTACAAAAGCAAAATGGTTTGATAAGGAAATAGTTGCCCAAACTAAACTCATTAAACTGAAAGCTGAAGGCATGTGAATTCTACAACAAACAAGAATTTTCCGAATTTTTGAATTAATTACTTGAAAGAACTATATTAGAACTTTGTGGTCATATCAGTACAATTCTATTCTCAAACCATGATTCATTTATTCATTTATTGAGAGAAATATTGTGAATGATGGGAAAATGAGATTGTCAGTTTGAAGCTTAAACAGTAACACTAGTATTCCTGACAATTTCTAAAGACACATACATACCTCTAAACAAATTTAACGTTTTATATTCACACACTCTCCATTTACAAATATGTCTATATAACGACAGAGTAAGAAACATTTAGAAGCATTTCTTTTTATGAGTATTTTTCTTACAGAGTAGCAGAGAAGTTTCTTAGTTTACTCTCAACTCATGTGTTACAAATGATGCTCTTCAAAAGGATTTGGATAATAAAATATCACCAAAAACTATCTTTTGATAATTATAATATGTATGTTTCCCTCATGTAATGTTAGCAAAGAAGAACGAATGAAATTTTATATTGAAAGTTTAGCAAAATTTATTCCAAGATCATAATATGTTTCTATCCTGGATACAGTATCAGGTAAGGGCAACTATTGATATCATGTTTTTTGCTTTCTTTGTAGATCTGTTTTGTTCATTTAACATGAAGCACAGCTACACAAAATAAATTTTTAAACTTTTATCATGCTGTTCATCAATTGTACTGCTGAGACCTAGGAAATGTGAAGGAAGAACTACAGTATCTATGTGTGAACCAGTAGCGAATGCACAAAGATATAGCAGGCCATGCTTATTGTGTTGGGGAGAAAGGAAATGCCAAAATGTGAAGAGAACTAGTTCTTGTTTGAGGGATGTTTTGGCTTAAATTTAACAAACATTTATTAAAATCTTATTATGAGCTAGACATGAATACCAAAGTTTTCTCATCTAATCTTGTTTAACCTCATTTGATCTTAGTAAATATATGAAGTGGGTAATATTTATTTTCATGATTAAAAGGGTGCAAATGGAAGCTTAGAAAGTTGAGGCAACCTGAAAAATAGATGATTGATTCTAGAACTATTTTTTTGTGATAATGATATGCTTCATCCTGACAGATAAAATCACTTATTTGATTGCTTTTCCTTTTCCCTTTATATGACATAAGACATACAAGAGAGTGCTAAAAGTGTGGTGGTTTATATTTGCTGGCCCCAGGGACTGGTACTACTAGAAGGTGGAGCCCTGTTCGAGTAGGTGTGTCACTGTGGGTGTGGGCTTTAAGACCCTCATCTTAGCTTCCTGGAAGCAAGTATTCAGCTAGCAGCGTTCAGATGAAGATGTAAAATTCTCAAAACTACCCCTGCACATACTTGCCCTGATGCTGTCATACCCCAACCTTAGATAATTAACTTCTGAACCTGTAATCCAGGCCAATTAACCGTTACTCTCTATAAGACTTGCCTTGATCATGGTATCTGTTCATTGCTATGGTAAAACCCTAATTAAGAAAGAAGTCTGAAGCAGGAGTTGGGTATTGCTGTGATAGGCCTGACCTTGTTTTTGTTTGGAAAAATGTGGATTTGGGGACTTTGGATTTGGAAAACATTGGAATGCTTCAAGTGGGGCTTGAAGAATGTGGCTGTTTTTGTCATTGTCCAAAGAGTCTGCCTTATGCTAAGGTGAAGAAATTTAGATTGATTTCCTTGTAAAAGGAAGTCTCAAAACAGTCTGGTGTAAATGCGGTTGTGTGATTACTAAAGTTCACTCTTACAAAGAGCATTTTAATGAAAAGGAGCAAGTTGGAAAAGAAAAATACAAAAAGATGGTTCTAGTGTTAAAGGGGCACAAAGAAGTGAAATGGAGCTGAATCTTAAGTTCAAGTATATTAAAGGGAATACAGGGAGTAGTCACCTTGGGTCAAGATCCCACCTAGCTATATTAAGGTACAGGGATGGTAGTAGTATAAACCTTTAAATCCAGGAGGCAAAGACAAGCAAATCTCTGAGTGCAAAGTCCATCAATGGAGCAAGTTTTGGGAGAGCCAAACATATGCAGTGAAGGAGGTGGAAAACAGAAAGTGCACGATAATGTAATAGAGAAAGGGGGCCATTTTACAGTCCCAACAAGCAGCTGAATTCAGCCAACTTTGGACACATGGATCTGGCTTTAGAGTCCAGAATAAAAGGGACTATTGGGATTATTGATGTTGGTTAATTGGAGCTAGGAAATTTTGGTGATTAAGAAGAGATAGCATCACTGAGGTGAAGTCTTCTGAGAATTGTTTCTGAGAAACTGGTAATTTTAAAAACCACTTCAAGGTTGGCCTCCTTGCTGCAGCTGTACTTGGTAATGTGTAGAGTTACCCACAAGTTTACTTGATTTGAAGGCTAAAGGTGTCATGAAGAAACTGAGGCTTGGCACTGTGAGAGGCAAAGGAAGAACATTGTTGAAGGTACAGCCCCAGTTACAGTTGATGGCCCAAGACTGAAGGAGTCATGAAAAAGAGTTGATCCTTGACACCATGAAGAGCGCCCATGAGATGGTATTGGTGAAACCTAGTAGCAGTGTAAGACCCCAGGATATTGGAGATGCCAGTACCATGGGATTGTTAATAAGAATAGCAACAGCAGTGGAGTGAATCAAGCTGAGCTCTAATTGTTACAGGGGGCAGAAATGAAGAACTGACACCAGCCCTTTGGAGGGGCCCAGAGGATCATGTGTGAATCCCAGACATTGAAACAAACTGTAATATTCACATTACCTTGGAGACCCCAAGATGTTCAAGATGCCAAAGCCCTGGCCTATCTGCTTAGAAAAGCTACTAACAGAGAGTGGAACCAGCCCAAAAGAAAGAAGTTTGTTGCAGTCAACAAAAATGAAAAAGGAATTGGAGATCTGAAGACCACTTTGAAATCAGAATTGGACATGCAGAGTTCAGAGTTTGCCCAGTTGGTTTCATGTTTTTCTTTAGGGACTACAGTTAAGTGATTGAATGAATATCGGAAGAAACTTTCAACTTTGGACTTTTAACTTGTTGAAAATGCTATAGACAATTGGGACTTTGAAAGTCTGACTAAATGTATTTTGCATATGGGTCCAGAGAGGGGAATATTATGATTTCTATATACTCAGCCAAGGCAGTGGCACTGTTAGAACGGGTGGTCCTATTTGAGTAGGTGTGTCATTTGGTGTGGCCTTTACACCCTAATCTTAACTGCCTAGAAGCAAGTATTCTGCTACCAGCCTTTAGATAAAAACACAGAACTCTCAGCTCTGCCTGCACTATGCTTGCCTGGACACTGCCATGCTCCTACCTTGATAATAATGGACTGAACCTCTGAACCTGTAAGCCAGCCCCAATTAAACGTTGTCCTTTATAAAACTTGCATTTGTCATAGTGTCTGTTCACAGCAGTAAAACCATAACTAAGTCAGAGTATAAAGCCAGTGGACTGAGATTTCTCTTTTATTCTAGAGACTTTGGGATATGTTCTATATGACATGGTTTGCTAATGCCTATACTAAGAATGGAATTATCAAGTCATTGTCTCCCTACCAAAGTGTGGTAAAAGTAGCTCCACAATAACCAAATCGATGCCTTATCTCCCTGGAAATTCAAGTTAGAGCATGATGTCCACAATAACAATTTTAGTAGTCATCGATCAAAAAGGGCCAGGCTAAACCATCTCTGAAGAGCACAAATAAACAAGTCTGTTGATTGACTATAACAGCATTTTACCTCATGAAAATAAATTCTTTTAATACAAAATCTATGGGAAATAATTAAAAATATATGTGGATTTTAGTTCCATAGTAAAATCCCTGCATTTAGAATTGTAATCCTTATAACTGGGTTCATTGCTGTGCAACAGGTTCAAACCTTGAATTCTGATCTTTAAGTTTTTTTGTCATTCATCTTTCTAAAGAAGCCCATTACTCTTCAAAATAAATCATAGTAAAGTTAGTACAAATATAAGAATCTATAATGTGATATCAGTACTATAGCTCAAATTATCAACTATGCAATGTTGCTTATAATCAGAGACAAGTATTTACACCTTTGTCCTGATTTTTCTACTCTTGCTTGCATATAGCTAAGTGTAATTGATTAAAATCCTCTTATCTTTACTCCTCTTGTGATGATTGCACTGATGCTACTCAGCTTTTCCCACTTCAATCATTGAATTTAATCATTGTATGATAATTCTTTTAAAAAGCTTTTTTGACTGTATTATTATACCTTTTATCCCAAAGGTGTATATTCAGTTTTACCAATCATTAGATTCAATGGAATCTTAGATCCTCTTTATTTTGTCATGAAACTTTGCTAATATCTTTTGGAAAAAATGATTGTATTCAGGTTTCACAACATCCCAAATGTTCTTTTCTGGTGGGTTTGATGAAACTCTAATATTTCACACAATAGTAAATGAAAATGAATATTCAAATCATTCTCTTTGCTTTTGTCAGATTTTTGATATTTTTAATATATTTTGCATGTAAGTACAGTGTTGATTCATGGCAACCCTTGAGAATTAACTGAGCTACCAAACTCATGACCAAAAGAAGAAAATTATTCTATGTAAATTTCTTAGAAGGGTTTTCTTTACTGATTTCTTGTATCTAACTACCCAATTAACAATATCTGTTTGCTTCTGGTGTAAAGTGTTCAAGCCCTCAAAGCTACCTTCATCATTTGATAATATTGTTTCCATTGGTATTAACAGAAACAAAACAGCTTTAAGGTACGCTTTCAGCCTCTATCATTACTGCTAATTAGTTTTTCCCCCTCAGACTCATATTACTTTTAGCACTTTCTGCTGATTAAAAAGAGCTTAGAAAATTCACTGCATAATAATATCAGATTTCAGGATGAAGCACATTTGCTTTGCTATATTTAGATATTCTATAACTTTAATATATTAGTAACATAGATTAGAACACAGGTATTTTGAATGTAAATGATAGAATGATTGTGGTGTAAGCAATAAAAGTGTGGTCTTAAAAATAGTAATATAGTATGTAGTAGAATATCATTAATAATTAAAAAGAATGGAGATAAGAGGTGGAACAAATGTGATGTTTCTTTCTGCGAAGTACTTATTAGACCCAGTCAAACTTTGTTAATACTACTTATAGTATTATACAGGAAGTATGCATAAATTAAACTTGCCTACTGTTTTCTAATAGTACAAGAACATATATAGTAATAATAGCTTATAGGAATTAAGGCTATTTTGGATTGAAAACAATGATTTTATGGTGACCCAATTACTTCTTACATAATTATTAAAATACTTCAAAATTTAAATAAAAGCAATTATTTTGGTTGGTATTAAAAATCTAGGAGAAAGAAAACACTAAATTATTAGTCACTCACTAATAGCAGTTGGCCAATGATGTATGGCACACATTGCTATCCACTTGAACCACTGTAGACATGGGAAACCAAGCCTCCAAGAAAAAAACGAAACAATACAAAACAAAACAGCAAATTTACTCAAAGTTTCAAATATTAAACTTACTTGGGGATAATTATGTCACAAAAGGCAACTCACGTTTCGCTGTGTATATCGTTAACACACACAGTATCACACTGAATGTAACTCATTGGCACTTATTCCTAAAGTTATCAAAACTTACAACCCACAAGACAGTCCATGGACGTCATTGTTGTGTATTAGGAAGTACTTCTTAGTGATTGTCATTTCTCATTTCATTGTAATTTAGAAAACATATGCAATGGTATCAAATTAACCAGATTCCACGTTTATGCCCAACAGTTACAATATGACTCTGGACAAGCACAAAAGTATACTTTTGTGAATATGAGATTATGCTCACATACTTACTTTTGTGAAAATTAAATATAACTCAAGAAAAATTATATTTTATGAGAGACTTTTTTTCATTATGGGATTATTTTTTTCAACCCTTAAATGGTTGTTTATTGGCAGTGAGTTGTAAAGGATGGGAGAATTAGCATTTATACCCAGCACAGCACACCAGTCATCAGGGCAGCAAAAGGGACAGGAAAGAGCCAGAATGTCCTCCTCTTCAGTAGCAAGTGGGAAGGCAGAGGCCTGGAGTGTTGATGGGTTAGACTTAGAACACATAAGCTAACTAGACATAGTTAGAAATGGAGTTTCAGTGGTTCTGTTTGCATTTGGTGTATACTTACATTGACAAGCAAGGCTATTATTCAGGGGTTGCTTGATGCACTACTCCTAGGAAGACTCCACTTTCTACTTCTTCTCTCCTCAGGCCTCTAGAGAAGAGACGTACAAGGCTTGCCCATGGGAGAAAGTCAAGGCTCACGGCTTCAGCAGGCAGTATTTCTTAATAGCATTGAAGTTGATTGAACCCTTTTTCTCACTCTGCTCTCCAAACATGAAAATGACTCTAGGATTAGGAAAATACATTGTGTGATGAAGTGCTAGGACAGTTGCCATGGCAATTTTCTTATTGGAAAATTTCTGGGTGAAAGTATGGCCTGGATTTCCCATGTTGGGCTTCAGCAATGGGCCTTCCAGATAGACATGGTAGCCATTTACATCCTTGTACCCAGCCAGTACCTTCTCAGTTGAATACTGGCAGTGCTTCAAGCCATGGTTCCCATCATGAAGGATTTCAGGCACCACTATGAGTACAATGCCTTTCTGGTAGCAAATCCTGGCATAATAAGTGAGAACAATGGTATTTTCCATGATGACAAAGGCTCAGAGAATTGTTTACACAATCTTTAATATGTAAAGCCTCTTTGTAAACTTGGTTCTGTCCTTCTTAAATTAGGCACGAAGTTCAAACTAACCATCCAGCTTTTGATAGTGGTCCTATCATTGGTTCCTCTGAAGGGCACTATACACTTATCTACTTTAATGCCCACAACACTGGACTTAGACTTGATAAATTGTAGAGAAGGGAAGTTTATCATCTATATTCTGCTACAGTGTTTGATGAAAGAGGATCACTTACACATACCTGAGCCAATATAAGGATTCACAGGGTCAACAGCAATCAGCAGTATATAGAAGTAGGATCATTGTTTCATAGCACCAAGGACTGTAGCAGTTTCATAGTGCTTCTGGTGAACTAATCTGCAGCCAGGATTGTCCTACTCAGAGCAAATTTTGACTCAATGATAATGCTGTGTATAGGTAGGTGATAGTGACATCACATTCCTAGCACAGGAGATGGTGAATCTGCCTGATGTAGTGATGGATAGCTGAAAGAACTGAGTAGTGCACAAGGCTAGGGTCATCAGAACCCTATTCTGGGGTCATGGGTTTGCTTTGTTTATTATTAGAAGAAAAACCAAGATACAGGTGGGGATCTACTCCTTTACCTTCCAAATGGGTTCAGATAAAGTTCCGTTTGAGAGAAGATCAATGATTACTAGAATTTTCATATTGCAGTATTTCATTTGATGTGTGCTACTTACGAATCAGAATATACTTCCCACATGACTACTGAGAAGAAAATGCTACCAAGTAGAATTTACTTGAATATGCCCAAGGAATATTATGTGTGCACTGAATAAATTTTTAATATGCAAAATATTTAAATATCTCGTAGAAATAAAAATTATTGGTTTAGCTATCAAGGATCATTGAAAAAGTGTTATCAATAATTTCACCAAAGTTTCAGAATAGTTAAAGAAATCTATCCTGAAATAGCATCCTGAATACAATGACTATGGGTATAACTAGTGGTGTGACAAGACAGCTAAAGCAAAAAATATGTCCATTGTGGATCTTTGTTCAGGCAGAAAATGAAAAGTAGACAAGTTATTGAAAGAACTGATTATTAGTCCAAAAAGTGAAAATTGAAAAATATATATAAAGCATATTCCTCTTGCAACAACGAGAAAGAAAAATATCAGAAGTCTCCTAGGATTTCTTTCTGCACAGTAATACAAAGATGGGAGAAATAAAGAAAGAATGGTTGAATCTTTACTGCATTAAATAAGAATATACTTGCAACACTTTTTTTTTTAAAAAGGTAGTTGTGGTTATCCCTGTGGAATAGTATAATGTTCTGATTTTCCAGCTTATACTTGTAAAAAGGAAATACTTATCATTATAAAGAGAAGTGCTAGAATAATGGTCATGAAATTAGAAATGCAAAAGCCCAATTGCTCTATACATCAATCCTCAAGAACCTCTGAATGATTGCCCACTCTGTGTATTCCCTAGTGTTTCGTCCAGGCCAACTTTAAATAGCTCCAGCAATAAATTTCTGCCATTTCTTCTGGGAAGCTATTCCACTACCTAATTAAATTTGTGGGTTGACAACTTTTCCTGACATTCAGACTAAATTTTCCCATGTTCAATTTCAACCTGCTATTCCCATTTCTGCAGTACATGCTTGTATCAGACTATGTAATCCTCCTGCTTCCTTACTACCTAGAATTCTCAATCCTGTCCCTAAAGTTTAGTAACCTGTTGCAGTGAGTTCCTTTGAGAAAAATAATTACTACAAGATAAGTGGGTATATACAGCTTATTTTATACATAAAATCCAGTTTGTTTTAAAAGCAAAGAGATGAGAGTCAAAAGTCAAGATCCTAATAGAATTCCAAACCAATATATAAATTGAAACTCGGGGCAGAAAAAAATGGTGGCCGTCCTTCTCCCCTTCAGGCCTGATAAAGTACTCCATATTTTAAAAGGTGAGTAAACCTTCCTTTTCCTTTTTCAGAGCTTACTTAACATACACAGTTGTATTACTTCCTATCCCCCACCCCACCACCTGGTACAACTAACAGAAGCAGGGGAAAGCAACCTAGCATTAAAATCATGTATATTTGTGAATGAGGTTACTCAGATTCTCGGTGTTCCTCCCACACTAGCTTCTTTTTCTTGACATTATTGGATGGGGATCTAGGAAGTACAGTCTGCAGTTTATTTCAAACTTACACTCCATTTATATTTTAGGTAGAAACTCTATCTTTTAGTTGTCAGTGCTCGGATAGAGGGAATAGTGTTCAGTATTTCAACATTGCTTATAAGCGTGTAAAGATAGTTTGATGTTATTTAGTTGTGATTTGTTATTTTGAAAGTAAACCAGTTGTGATGTGATTCATCTATGAGTTACACTCTAGCAATGAGTCAGGAATTACAAAGTGGAATATTTTGGGTAATTTTTAAGTAAATAGGATAATTTCAGGGAAAATGTATGCAAACTCCAGAGTGTTTTGGCAGAATGTGGGCAGAGAGATTTCTTACCATTATAGGAAATTGCCTGGTAGGCAAGAATCATATTAAACTTAGAATGTATAAAACTTCTGCCTGAACATAGTTGTTGAATTCTTAAAATAAGAGAGAGTATAAGCAAGAAAGTATTTCTAAATAATAATATGGTCTTTTAAAATCCACCACAATTTGGTTGATTTTTTTCCAAGACTTGTCATTAGTATGTGCTCAACAGTAGAAATTGTTCAAAGAAAAATACTGCAACATATTTTTGCTAACCTTTTGTGAAATGCTCTACATCCAAACAACATGTACCTCAGGCAATATCTATTTTTATTTAATATCTAGCAGCAACATGATTCATAGAAATAGTTAATTTGTATATCCTGCATAGAAATCTCATTGTTCTAGTCCTCTTAAACTTTTGATTGAGAACATATCATAGGTGGACATTAAAATGGTTAAGATAAATTGTTATTGAACTTCTAAAGTCATGACACCCTTAAGGTTCCTAACTTTGCATCACATGACCTCACAAGTTTCTTCAGCAATTCAAAAATTAAAAATAGGACAAGGATATATGAAACTCAGGAAAAATACACAGGAGAAATGTTGGAAGAGAAAAGAGAAGAGCTGAAAATGAGAATATTGAGTATACAAAAGTAAATATAACACAAATATATCTGTCACATAAGAACATAGATTATAATGGGGACCTTACTATTTGGGTTACTAGGAAGTTATAAGTCAGCAAAGAAATAGATCTAGAAAGTATTTTTACTGATTTAAAAAAAAAAAACAAAATAGGTTAAACCTCAAAGATGAAAAATTACTGATACAAAGGTTTACTATACAAATAGAGATGAGAGAAAGACCTGGGTCTTTTAAACTAGGTCAGGGGTTACTCGTGGTACTGGAGTAATTTGGAGTTTCAATGTCGGTCCCTATGGGTCACCGGCTGGGGTATGCTTCAAGGACTTTGACTGTGCTTATCCCACACCCCAGGGTGGGTGTTGGGCAGTAAGGAATCCTTGAGACATTGATCCTTGGGTGGGAGAGTAGTTTTACTTGTGGGAAAGCTGGAGCTGGTTCAGTAGGTCTTTGTGACGACATTCAGGAAACAGTGAGAGTCACAGTAGAACAAAGAACAGAGTTAGGGTCTGTAGGCTAGGGTTAGCATCAAGTCCAGGAATGGGTTTGGGGGGACGCAGGTGGTCAAAGGAGCTCCACCTTATGCCACCATGGATTTTCCTTATCTTGGCAATGCAGGCTTGGTGGAGGTTGTGGCTGGGAGTGCAGAGAGAGAGAGAGAGAGAGAGTGGCCTTCTAAAGGAGTTTAGGCTGCGGCTCCTTAGGCAAACGTCTTCTTCAAGTCTCCACAAAAGAGACAGTCTGTGGTTCCAAACCATTTATTGTCATAGTGAAAGTTGGATGTGTAAAACTAAACCAGACTTCCCACAGCGGGCCTGAAATTAAATACCTTTTGAAAGGAGGAATGTCTGGGAGAAGGGAAGCTTATGGGCTAAACCCTCAGGCCTTTAGGTGAGTACCTCATTAACATTCAGAACTCTATTTTAGGCCCATGTAACCACAAGTCTCTTTTAAGTGAGAAGCAGGGCACATGTTCCAAGTCTGGCAGGTAGCTGGGAGTCAAATAAGCCTCAGGTACGTGCCCACCGAGTCTCTGGGTATCAATCTCCTCTACCTTACCAAACTTCCTGGCAGGATTTTATATCCCACAAAAATCCACTTGTTAAAATTAAAAATTGAGAGATCTATAAAAATAGAAGGAATGGAAGACAGAAAAGATGCATGTATATGCAAATATAAACACATTGTGGACATTAAACATTCTCAAAAATCTTTTCAATATGATTATTTCTGAAAATAAAAATGAAAATTTATTTGTATAAGATCAACCAATTAAAATTGAAAATTAAAAAAAATTAATCATGGATCAAATAATAGGGGGATTACCAGACACTATTATTAGCTGAGGAGATATTGAAAATTTATGGCTGCTAGTGGAGAAAGGGTCCATTATCTGTGTGTGTATGACCACTGTTTGGTCACTAATATCTCAATAGATGGTCCAATATCTATGTGCATATATCAGTCCTTATTGGACTCAAGGGTAGAGAGGGAAATGAAGTTGGGAAGAGGATATGTAAGGCGTATATGGACCAGGAGATGGATATATGTCTATATTTTTTTCAAATAATACATAAATTTTAAAAATTCAGCTAAATACAGTATCAAGAAAGCTAGGTGGGGTGATACATACATGTCATCTTAGCACTTTGGAAATGAAAGGAAAATTATGAGTTAATGAAAGCCAGAAGAGGTTAGCAAACCTGTTAGGACTAGAATTACAAACAGCTATGAGCTGCCATGTGAGTGCTTGGATTACACCTGAGTTTTCTGGAAGAAGAGCCAGTTCTCTTAAGCACTGAACATTCTCTGTAGTCCACAAGAAAGGTTTTCCTAATAGGTATCTAACCTTTATTCAAACACAACCCCCTAATAGTCTCTTCAAAGTTAATGATGTTGTGAGGCTAAATTTAAAGGAGAGTTGGCGATTGACAAGCAGCAGCTGAACTTCATTCCTTGGAATCACCATGGTGGAAGGAGAAAAACCACTTGGGAAAAATTGTCATGTGGCCTCCACATGTATACTGTGGTTAACCACCCCCACACAAAGACAGACCGACAGGCAGACACACACACACACATACACACACACACACAAACACACACACACACACACACACACATACACACACACACACACACAAATCTAAAACTTAAAAGGTTGGAAAGATATATATTAATAAGAGGTGAGTTCTAATAGATGGAACAGTCTAAGTAATGATGCTCTGCTAACGGAATCAAACTGACTTTTATAGAGAATATAATTTTTTTAATTTCATTTTTCTTGGCTATTTTATGTATTTACATTTCAAATATTATCCCCTTTTCCCCTTTTCCATCCCCCTTCCCCCTGCTTCTATGAGGATACTCCCACTCTCACCTACCCACGCCAACCTCAATGCCCTGGTATTACCCTACATTGGGGAAATGAGCCTTCACAGGACCAAGGACTTTTCCTCCTATTGATGCTGGACACTTCCATCCTCTGTTACATATGTAGCTGGAGTCATGGGTCCCTCCAGGTGTACTCACTGGGTGGTGGTTTAGTCCCCAGGAGCTCTGGTGGGATCTGGTTGGTTGATATTGTTGTTCTGCCTATGGAGTTGCCAAACCCTTCAGCTACTTTAGTCCTTTCTCTAACTCCTCCATTGAGGTCCCTATGCTCAACCTGATGGTTAGCTGAAAGCATTCTCATCTGTATCAGTAGGGCTCTGGCAGAGCCTCTCAGGAGATACCCATAATTTGGCTCCTGTCAGCAAGGACTTCCATTTTTAATGGGAGTGTCTGTTGGGGAGTGAGTCAGGAAGGACTTTTTTCCCCAAAGCACTCACCAGGGACATTCCATTTGTACACTGGTATGGTTATAGGTAAGGGTTTCTATGAGGTTGGGGAATGAGTATGCACATATACACAGACACACACAGATATACATACATACATATAGACAGACACAGACAGACAGACAGACAGACAGACACACACACACACACACACAAAGGCAAGGAGAAAATGTTTAGCAAGCTAGTTTGGAGTCTGGTATTGATGCCTTCCTACTTTCACAAAACAGAATTTTTATATTTTTAAATAAATTAAAGTAATTTAAGTAATTATGTCAGAATAGGTTTTAATTAAAAATAATATTAGAAATAGAATGCTTTAAAAAGAAAAGACATCATAGGGAAAAATATAAGAATAAATGTCAGTAAAATGACCCTACTCCAAATCAATATCTACAGTAAGTCCTAACGTGCGTGCGTGCGTGCGTGCGTGCGTGTGTGTGTGTGTGTGTGCATGTTCAAGATTTCTGTTAGGTGCTGTCTAATAATAACTCTCAGTAATGGTCACATTTCTATGGCAAGTGCTTTCATTGGGCCTGAGTATTTCTGAGGTATCTTTAAAACCTTCATAGATGTAGCCATACTACCACATATTGTACAATGTTTACTTGAAAAGTGACTTAGCTCTCCATAGATACCACTAAGATTCACTTCTTAAGTGTTGTGGGCAATGGTTCATGCAAAGTTTGTTCCTGATTGTGTCCTAGGCAAAGTGGCTATAAATTATATAGAGAACTTTGTAGGGGGTGGGAGGATATGCATGATTTGATATCCTTTAGGGAACATAAGTCACCAAATTTCATGCCTTATATGGTTTGGCCTACAATACCATAGTACTGTGAGTGTTTTAAAAGATAACCTGTAAGGGAACAAGTTCAGGATTGTGTGTGTGTGTGTGTGTGTGTGTGTGTGTGTGTGTGTGTGTGTGTGTGTCCATGGGGGAGACAAAGGGATGTCCTGAGGGGCCAACAGAAAGAATGGGAATATTTAACCTCAGGGAGTGGGAGGAGGAGAGACACTATAGAGAGTATCAGAGACCTAGGAGGTGAGAGACAGTGAGAGACCCTCGAGACTCACTGGGAGGAACCTTGGATGAAATGCCCAACAGTGGGGAGAAGGAACTTGTAGACTCTACCTCCTGTAGAAAGACAGGGCATTAAGTGGAGGGATGAGTTTGCTATCTATGATGGTTTATATATGCTTGGCTCAGAAAGAGGCACTATTAAGAGATGTGGCCTTGTTAGAGTAGGTGTGTCACTGTGGGTGTGGGCTTAATACTCTCACCCTAGCGGCCTGGAAGTCAATCTTCCATTAGCAGCCTTCATATGAAGATATAGAACTTTCAGCTCTGTCTATACCATGCCTAACTAGATGCTGTCATGTTCCTGTCTTGATGATAATAGACTAAATCTCTGAACCTATAAGCCAGTCCCAATTAAATGTTGTCCTTTGCTAGACTTGCCTTGGTCATGGTATCTGTTCACAGAAATAAAACTCTAACTAACTCACAATCCTAGGGTAGAAAACTCTGACCCAGATTGTTCCTGTCTTAAAGAACTTTAGGGACAAAAATGGAGAAACCAGCCCAACTTGGGATCCATCTCAAGGGGAGGCTCTAAGCCCTGACACTGTTACTGATGCTATGGTATGCTTACAGACAGGAGCCTAGCATGACTGTTGTTTGAGAAGGCCTAAAAGCAGCTGACTGAGACAGAAACAGATACTTAACACCTAAGTATTGTATTGAAGTCAGGGATCCTTGTGGTTGAATTAAGGAAAGACTGGACAAAGTTGATGATGAGGGTGACCCTATGGGAAGACTAGCAGTCTCAACTCACCCAGACACCTAAGATCATTCAGATACTGAATCAACAACCAGACTGCATACAGTAGCTGGTCCAAAGCCCTCAACAAATATATACAACAGATGACTGTGAGGTCTGGCCTCAATGGGAGAGGATGTTTCTAACCCTTGAGAGACTTCTAATGCCAGGGAGTGGGAAGGCCTGGTTGCGAGTGGGATATCCTCTTGGAGACAGAGGTAGGAGAAAAGGGATGTGGAACTGTGGGAGGACAAACCCAAAGGGGGCAAATATTGGACTGTAAAATAATAAAAGTGATAAAAAATTTTAAAAAATGATGATTTTTTTTTACTACACATATTTATCTTCTTAGCCTTTTGTCACACTGCTGTTTTCATCTTAGATATGCTTTTTAAAGATTCCCCACATGGTTTCCCATTTAGTTCTAAATACTGTATTTAAAATGGTTATGTCTTATAACACTTTACTACTTGCAGTATTTAAAGGCTGTGAATTTTTCCAAATGTTGTCTGTCAAATATGCTATTTATCATTCCTGAGTGATACTTTCCATAAAGGACAAGTTTCAAGGGACACTTGAGTATGTACATTTTGCTACCATCATGAGTCTTAGGGAGTCTCCGTCTTCCCTCTAGAAAAGAAAAATTTTATTCCTGAGGAAATTACCCTAACCTGACTGGATAACTGAGTGCCTAAGGAAGGCTCAACTGGTTTTCCATCATCTCTCAAAGACTGCCTATAAGTGGCAGAGATGGCACACTAGGCAAGGGCTGTCTAGCCTTCTCCATTCCCACGTTAGATGGATTTGTCTTCAGTTCTTTTAAAATTCAGACTTTGCTATCTTGTAATGATACATTTCCCCACAATTGTCAATATACTAATCTTCATTTTTATTTAAGACCTCATTACCATTCATTTGCAAACATATTTGTACCTATACCATGTTCGTGATTACTTTTGTACTATATAAAATATTTAAGTTTATCTCTTAAGTTTTTCTTATTTAAGTTTTTCTTCTATGTTCTTATTGGAATTGTCCAAAGGATCCATTGTGGATTTAAGGTCTGGTTGGGAATGTCCCCAAAATTACCATGTGTTGAGGAGCAGTAATGTTCAACGGTGGGGATATTAAGAACTATTTGATTGCTCTCACTGACTATACTATTGTGTTTAATAATTGATCTATTTTTAACATGATAGGTTATTGAGATGTTACAATGTTTCAGGAGGGGGATTGAGTTGAAGAAAGTGGCTACCTGGGAACATGCCTTTAGATACTTTATCATAGCTCCAGACTTTCTCTTTCTTTGCTACAATGTGGTCAGGAAAGCTCCCGTTTTACCTGTGGATTCCTGCCTCCATGATAATTACATCACCTAATGTTTAACACAATGAAGCCACCAAACACATTCTAACACTTCTGAATCCACAAGACAAAACCCAAGCTTTACTTCTGTAGCACTTTTTATCAAGTATTTTGACATAGTTACAGGAAGGTGACCAACACACATACTTATACCTTCATTTTCTACTGTTCTCCTAAACAGGTTCACAGCTTCTACCAATGGATATTCCAAGGGCTTCTGCATTGGTATTTGTTAGAGGAATAACTTCAGT
This sequence comes from Rattus rattus, assembly GCF_011064425.1. Taxonomy (NCBI): domain Eukaryota; kingdom Metazoa; phylum Chordata; class Mammalia; order Rodentia; family Muridae; genus Rattus; species Rattus rattus. Next base: position 84,556,344 of record NC_046172.1, read on the forward strand.
CTTCAGTTCCACTTATAAAATATGCATTGTGTGTTTCAGACACTGTCAGAGGCTATGGAACTTAAGATTATGCATTAGAATATTTGTTTATTGTGTGTGGTGGGGTGTGGTTTCTGCTTTTATAATAAGGCTGTGGGAGATATATTCTCTAAAGGAAAGAAATGTTTTTTCACACAAAGAAGGTATAACAGTAGGAAGTTCAAAGTTATGTACCCCATCCTTTTGTAAGGGCATCACTATTTATCTACAGTTTTTATTAGATTATGTAAATTATGTGTAATGACTAGTTTCATTATGACATTTTCATATGTAAACATAATGTATTTTGATCTTATTTGCCATATATTACTCAAGACAGGACTAAATATCTTTCAAAAGCATACAGTTTCTAACATTGTTGTATTGAGAATAAAATTTCAACACATTTTTTTGAGGAACATTCACTCCATAGCAAGCCTTAACCCTAACAGTGAAATATAGTTATCAGGAAATGAAAGTGAAAAAAAATGTGAAAATGTGCTCATACATTAATTTTTTTTCTAATTTTTTTTCTAAATATTTTTTGCTTATTTCTATAAGCATGAGCAACTCTCAACCTTAGTAAGAGAAGTTTACTTTTAATTACTGGACCACTGCCAATGGATGTACAGATGTATAACTAGTAATAGCTGAGAAAGGAAAATCAGTACATGGATCCAAATCAAACACCTATATTGATCATTTTACCAAGACTTAGAAACTTGCACAAGTTAACTTGGAAACAATATAAGAGCTCACAGATGGGGAGGAGTGCTGTGAAATGCTGTTGTCTGGATATGCCATGGTTTAGCACTCATAAATGCACAGTACCTGTGGCTGCCCGAACAACAACTGTTGATAAAAACATATATACTCTTTGGGTAGATGGGGTAGAAAATCTTCAGGCTCCATCCCTGAATTTAATAACATAGAGGAGTTATTGGTATTGGATAGTTTATAGAGGATGGAGAGCCATTCTTTTTTTTTTTCAGGATGTGGCCCGTGGTATGTTTCCCATGATCCAGTGAATGCCCCCATATTCATGCACATGTCAACGATATTAACTGAATTTGGTGAGTTCAAAGAAAGGTACAGAATAAATTTAGGTGAAGCTTTTTGAGAAAGTATGGGGAGAAGTGGGAGTGGGAAATATATGGCAGATATGATCATAAACATGTATGAAACTTTCAAAATAATATAAAATGAATAACCTTAAAAATTTAAAGACTTGATCCTCTAAAGATATTTTGTTCCTAAACTGACCTGACCCACATACTACATAAATTTCCAAAGTCCCCCCAATTTATCTATAAAAATTTGACTGATTCTATCATGCATATAGAAATGAAAAGGATTCTAGGATATGTGAAATAACAAACCAAGATTGAAGTTGTAGCACACTCTGCACAGTTATATGTAAAGAATGAAAAAAATTGAGCATACTAATTGTTGCAAGGATCTTTTAACAATCATATCTCTGAAAGCAGACATATCTAGGACACATAAAAGTCATGTAAGCATAAATTGGAAAAAAGCAACTCATTTTTCCCAATGGCTAAAGATACTTCAAATGCTATTTCAGAGTTTCCTCAAAGATGGTTTATGCATACCAATAGGGAGTATTAAAAGATATTCAACATTATGCATAATTAAAATGGCTAATATAAAAATATTAACAGGGAAACTGTGATGAAACTATTCTATAGTTTAGGTTGATGATAAAATTATTAAATTACTGTGGAAAAGATTTAGCAGTTTCTTACAAAATTAATGAAATTATATATGACCCAGTAATTATTCTCTTGGCTATTTATAAGAAATAATTGAAATTTTATCTTCAAACAAACAATGTGCCTTCATGATTATAGAGACTTATCCATAATGTAATGAATTTAGATTTCCTTCAACAAGTACATAAATCAAACTGGCAATTGTTCTGATAGGGTCAAAACTCAGAAATAAACAGCAATGAACTAATGAAAGGAACAAATTGGAAAAATACAGATATCATTATACTAAAAAGAAAATTAAAACATCAATTTCAAATGGTTATATATGCTCTAATTCAGCTTATATATGTTTGAAAGACGAAACTATTGTAACTGATTATCGAATATCTTCAGTTTTCTTGTTAACGCTCTTCCCTTCAGTACAACTGGAAAATTGACAAATTTAATCACGTATGTTCTAGTCAACTCAGTTGTTTCCACTACTAACAAGGACTAGACCAATTGTTTTGAATGACATAACTGAAATAAATAAGTTAAATATATGAAAGTTCTTTCATAGCTGATGTTGTTATTCAATTTGCTGTTGGAGTCAGTTGGATCTGTGGTGAAAACTAGCATCATGTTCAGTGCTTACCTTGGAAGATATTCACTCTGCCATAGTTGAGAATGGAAAAGAGAGGCATTTCAGGTTCCTAAAAGCATGTCTTTGTGATTTTACTTCCTCCTACAGATTCACACATTCTAAAAGTCTTATCATATCCAGTCTCTCAATTTTACTGCATGTTAATGAACAGTCCATCCACATATGGTCTGCTGGGCTTCATGTGAAATGTAAACAATATAATAAGGTGAACATAAAACACACATGGATTTTTTTATACTTGAATCCCATTTGCAGTTACATAAATATTTTAAAGTTTAACAATAAATGACATCCAAAATTATTGTCATCTCACGCATTCAAATAATAAATTACTAGTTCTTTCGTTAAGAAAACAAAATCAGATCAATGAGCTTCTGGCATAGCAGTTTTTATGCAATTCGACAGAAAGAGATTCATTTCTTTGCATTGAATATTCTTTATTGCTACTTCCTTTATCCTACACAGAATTCAATGAAATATGATATCCAAAGAATAGAATAGTTGCCAGGGCATTGAGGTAGGAGTGTGTGGGTGGGATTGGGAGCATCCTCATAGAAGCAGGGGCAAGCAGGAGGGGGTATGTGAGAAGAAGGAAAGGGAATAACATTGAAAAGAGATTCTTAAATGTTTGTGGACTTTGACCTTATCTTTTATACTTCAAATAAATTTGTAGGCTGATATGTAGCATTGTAGAAGGGAAATTCTAATAAAATAAAAAGTATGAAGTAAAACACAGGTATGATATACCTAAATTATTAAATAATTGTTGAATTGATCTTTTAGTTTGTCTGAACATACTTCCTCCTACACTGTTACTTAATAGTTGCATTTTGGATAATAATCCCTAATATGACATTGAAATTAGAAAACATACATAATTATAATGATCAAATGTAGACTTTTATAAATACTAATACTAACTTAGGCAGATAGAGAAACCCACTGTCATTAGAAATATTTTCGTGTTTTTTACACTGTAGATCAAAAATTTTTGAACAAAAAGACACTTAGAACTCAAAGATAAATTCAAAGCATTACACAGATTTTAAGATATCTTAAAAATAATTTCTTCCTATTTATTACTTTCTCAAGAATAAAAATAAATGTGAACATTGTCAAAATTTCAACACTTAAAATCAGATCACTCTAATTTATGAATAATTTTACATTATTTTTCTTCCAAAACACTTCTATTTATTCTGTGTCAACATCTGAAGGCACACTTTCCTCTATCCCTTATTTGGCGCATATTTTGTAAATAAGGACTTAATAATTTCTCTTTTAAGCCACTTTTCAAACTACTCTCTTCACTAAATCACATTCAAAACATTTTTATATATGAGACTGAAACTGTGGCATTTACAAAATGTGACAAAGTTTATGGCCTTTGGAAGAAGTAGGGCAATTATACCAATTCTGCTGTTCAACTTTATGATCTTTTCAGCCAAATTGTTTTCTACTCTTTGCTTATTTTAACATGTAACTGTTTGCTCACTACCAGGATGATTATAACTACTTTCAACTATTGAATTGACCTTTTATTTTATAAACATCAGTGGATCACCTGTTAAAATACAAAGAAAATTTGTAACCTCAATTTATCATGTAATTTATAGAAAATGTCTCTAGAGAAACACATCATTAACCACAATAGCAATTAGAGTTCTTCACAGAATCAAACCAACAGACAGTGGCAAGGGCTCTTAAACATTTTTAGCAAAATGGTAACATAGTTCAACAGTCTAGGTTTACCAGGAGAAAAGAAGAAGAAACCATGGTTATGACAAGAAAAAAATTATAGGTGAGTAAGTTTGATATTGAGATAAAAAGATCAATTTTATTTTAACATAATTAAATGAGGTTAGAAGAAACTGGATAGTTTTGGTCTCTGAGCTTGTCTGATTTTAAAACTAGTAACCTTTTTCTTAACTATTAACCTTTCTTCCCATCTCACTTTTTCAGTTGTTCTGTTCATTCACACTTACCTTAGATAAATGTAAACAGGAGAACATATTCATTTGTATGGTCATATCAACAATTTATAGTGTGGACAAAAATATGTATGATTGAGGTAGATAAAAGGTATCAGATTTAGGTGTTAATTAAAAAATAATTGGTCTTCTAGTTTCTTTTCCATTGCTGTGATGTAAGTTTTGAGTACAAGCAACTTTTGTGGAGAAAAGGATTGTTTCAGTGCACAGCATCTATGTCACAGTCTACTACTAACAAAAGACAAGGCAAAGCCAGGCACTAACTTGAATCAGAATCTAGGGAGCAACACTGCCTTACAATTTGCTCACTGGCTTTCTAGGAAAGCTGAGCCCACCTGCCTAGGCATGGTTTTGACCACAGCAGGCTAGGCTAACCCATATCAAGCATCAAACAAGACAGTCTCTCACTGGCCTGGCCGGAGGCTCGTCTGCTCCCTGCAATCTTACACTTGAGGCTCTATCTTCTGATGTGACTCTGAGTTGTGTTAGGCTGAAAATAAAAGCAAAATAACACACTTGTCTTAGAATATATTATATTATAAGAATTAAGAAATCAACCACTAATTACATTTTAAGTCTTTGACAATAGTGCTTAATGCTATGTTTTGAAAACTAGGTTTTCGATTTCTGGAAATGACACAAAATAAACAATTGATTTCCGTCCATTTTATTACCCTTCATTGTGCCTTTTCTTTCTGCACATGTATACTTACAAAGGCAATAAAACTACAGCTAATTAACAATAGCTAATATAACTAATATATATATACATGTATATATGAAACTAACAGTAACATATATATATATATATATTGCATCATCTACTGAACTAGACCTTTCAGTCATTGTGTCATTTGACACATGTAACATATATTTGAGATATAATTATTTTGATTTTTATTGATATGTAAAAGTATTTCATACAGACATGATTATTGCCAAAGGTTCACCTTCTACTTGCCATTTCCCTAAACTAGTACATTTTGTATCAAAGTGATTTTTGATAACATGATACAGTTTATCTCTTTCATGTTTTATAAAATATTTAGTTTTGGTTGATATCCTAAGAGGGTTCTGCTAGAAATTTGAAATTATCAAACACATTTTATACCAAATATACACAACATGATTTTGTTTATTGAGACATTATACCCATTCTGTTTATATCTGCATAAAAATAGGGTTAGGCACTCCAGCAGGGAGCCAGGTCCTTTGCATATTTATATTATGGCTTCCAGTTTAGTGCTTCTATGGGATGCCTGATTGTATTAACAAGTTTCTTCTCAGTTCTCTTGGTCTCCATTCCTTTTTATTTCTCTGTTTTATCAAATTCTGATGTGCTTGTTTTTGTTTACTTATTATATTTAATTTTATTAATATTCCTTAGAAGCCTGTTTTTATTTTTTCCTCAATTTATTCAATTTATAACCTGATCACAGCCCCTCTCCTCTGAGTATCCCCCTCACATGGCTTTTTCTCCATTGACCCCTCTCTTTTACTTCTAAGATGAAGAGGTCCCTTTGGGTAGCAACCCCGCCCCTGTCACCTCACTGCACTGCAGGACTAGGCACATGCTCTCCCACTGATGTCAGCCCAGTTAGGGGAACCAGATTCCCAGGCAAGCAACAGAGCCATGGTAAGCCTTTACTCCAGTTGTCTCGGAGCTGCTTGAATACCAAGCTGTGCATATGGGGAATAGGGTTTATGTTTTTTGGTTGTATGTTTTTTGGTTAGTGATTAACTCTGGGAGCCCCCAATGATTCAGGTTAGTTGACTCTATTAACCTTCTTGTAGAGTTCCTTTCTCCTTCACATTTCTCAATCATTCACCTACCTCTTCCACAGACTTTCTGAGCTCAGTCTAATGTTTGACTGTGGGTCTCTGCATCTGTTTCAGTGAGCAGCTGGGTAGACCCTCTCACAGGACAGTTATGCTAGGCTTCTGTCTCTGAATCTAGGCTGACAGATACAAACACAGCCTGAGGCTACAAGGTAGTTGAAGGAGGAAGGCAACCCTGCAATGTGTTCCTATAGATTGTCTGAGGACAGCTCAGCACATTTACCCACAAATTGACAGTGGTTGCTACTGCATTCATTTATGTCTGTCTCACACAGGGCACTTGTGTATCCAGGCCAGCAGTGACAAATGTAGCTGCTAACAGTGTCTTCACATGTTGTATCATTGTGACAAAGCTTTGACCAATAAAGAGTCATCACAGTCACACAGTATGTCCCTGTGAATCTACTACCCATGCAATCACAGTAGTAGTTGTTTCTTCCATCTACACATAGACAGATGTGTAGACTCAGCTGACTGACACATTCATCAAAGTTGAATACAGAGTGGTCTCCAAGGATTCTAGCTACATAGTCCCAGAACTAAGCCCCATGAGCATCCTAACACATGGCACCATATAGACATGGTTGGGAACTACATTTATTATTTTCTAACTCACAGTTCACAGCAGAATACTATTGAGGACAGACACACATGTATCTTTCTAGCTCCTTGAGGAATACAGCCTCATTAATGAAGGGATCAGAAACACCTTCATCCACTTCTATGTTACAATGACTTAGAATGCTTTGGTATCCAGGAACACAGAACCAGGAATAGCCATTGATTCAATCCTGGCACATGGTCCCATTGCGGCAATGGATAAAAGAAGCACATTCATTGTGATCTACCTCACAGAACCTGCTAGAATATGCAGCAAGGCAGATTCAGACAGGGTGCTCAAGGTCTTTATGGCAGATGCCTCCATGTTGACAAGTATTCTGTCCACAGGAAATAGTTTCAGTTTCACAGGTCAGTACACTGTACCCATGAGGACATTTGCATAAGAAATCCCTTTCTCCTTCAGTGTTCACACAGTGGTCATTCCTTGGCAGGTACTGGAGAAGCAAGGGTCTTTTGAACCTTCATAGTGTTTGTCCAAATTATTGGCTTTGTCTAAGCAACAATTGTTCTCTTGTGAATAACCCTTGCTCATAGAAAATTTTAACAAGAATTTAAGAGATATTTAGCATTATTTTAAGTGAAAAAATGACTCCTGCTATCTCAAGTCACTACAAGACTAGGTACATCCTCTCTCAATTAGGACAGGATCCTGTCAGGGTAAACCCCTAATCTAGTTATTGGGGGACCCTATGAAAACCGAGCTTCACATCTGTGACATATCTGGGAGGGTTTCTAGGTCTAGATCACATTCACTCTTTGAGAGCCCTAAGGGTCTAGGTTACAGTTAATTCAGTTGGGCTTCCTGTGGAGTTCCTATCCCCTATGTGTCCCACAATCCTTCTCTCACCTCTTGCAAGACTTTCAGAGCTCAGTCTAATGTTTTCTTGTTGGTCTATGCATCTGTTTTAATCAGCTAAACTGATTCTCAGAGGACAGTTATGCTGGGCTCCTGTCTGCAAGCATAATAGAGAACCATTAGTAGTATCAAGCATTGGTTCTTGCCCATGGGATGAATCTCATATTGAGCCATTCATTTGTTGGCCATTTCCTCAGTTTTGTCAACATATTTGTCCCTGTATTTCTTGTAGGCAGGACAAATTTGGGGTCAGAAACTAGAAACAGAAATGTGGTGAACTGGATGGCAAGGTATGTGAAGAAGAACTGGGATTTGTAGAAGGAGGGGAAACAATATCCAGGTTACATTATTTGAGAAAAATGTATTTTCAATCAAAGGAAATATATTTAGATAAATACAGTATGGTTAGTGTTCTTAGACACAATCTTATGTATAGCTTACGTAATGATAATATGAATCAAAATTTTATGAAAATACCCATTAGTTTACCATAATCACAAAAAGATAGAAAGACACTGTACATAATATTTTATTCTTTAAGTGTCTTTGTCATAACAGTTTCAAATAACACATGCGAAAAGTACTTAGACTCCGTTTGCCTCTCCATGCTGCAGGTCAAGAATTGTCTTACTCTTTCCATTTAAATATTATGCTGTTCAATTTAAGTGACCGACCTGTGACTAGTAAGAAAAAAATAATTCCAGCTTGCTAAAGAGCATTTGCTGTAAGAATGCAACTTAGGACCACTTACCCAGAGGTGAGCACTGTCTACAATGCTGAACAAGAAAATGCCCCCACAGACTTGCCTATGAACAAGCCTAATGGAAGCATCTATTGAAGTTTCTTATAACCCTCTGTCAAATTCACAAAACCAACAGAAGGCACAATCTGCAACCATAACTGTAAGTGAAAGTACATAAATATTCGACCAATGTTCTTCAAAATTTTCATAAAATAAAATCCCAAGAAGTAAGTAAAAGGTCATAGACAATAGGAAACAAGGAGTTATGATGCCAAAATAGCATAGGTTACCTTCCTGTGGGGTGTCAGAGTAAATATGAGATCTGAACCAAGTATGAGCCTTAGTTGCTAGTAATGGATGGATATGACTGATGAATTTTCATAATATCAAAATCCACTGTCAATATTAATGGAAATTTGATAGGTAGTATATTGAACTTTACATTCTATCTTCACAATTTTCTACAAATTTAAAGTAGTTCTAAAATAAATATTTTCTTTCACAGTACAAAAAAGGAAAAAAAAGTAATGCTTCTGACATCATGTTTAATTATTTGATTAATATCCAAGTAATGGTCTTATTTTTATGTCTATTTTAATCCCCTTAGATATTGTAACCTCAGATAAGTCTTGATGATTACAGTCATGAGATGCTTTAAAATCACTCTGTGTTAGTTTCAACAATGTGGTGCTTTGAATAATGAGAATAGATGTGTTTTACAGTATTGTTATGATTGTTCAGATAATGCTTAATGACCAAATAAAATCTTATGTTCATTTTCTCATCACAGATTTTTAAAATCTGTCCTTTACATTGGACTTGATCATATTTCTGCAGCACAGACAACTTTAAACTTGTGAGTTTCCTGTCTTAGCCTTCCCATTCCTGAGGTTACAGGCTCACTGTGATTAACTCTATAATTTTCATTGGTTTTGGTTTTACTTTACTCTGAAAGCATCTTAAAGATAATAACCATTCCTCTTATTGGTGAGATAGAAAAACTGAAAATGGAATGGAAAACATTTAGCTAAATAACTTACTTTCAAATTTACCTTTTAGTACTCCACATGGTATCCAAAGATAACTCTTCTCTTAAAATGTAAGAATAGGTGTTTATAATGTATGGTACTTGAAGTTATAGCTACAGCATTAAGACAACTGCAGGATATCAAGGGAATACAATTTGGAAAGAAAGAAGTTAAAGTATTGCTACTCACAGGTGATATGATAGTATACTCTAATGAGCCCAACAATTCTACCAGAGAACTCCTAAAGCTGATAAACACCTTCATCAAAGTAGCAGTTGACAAAAGTAACTAAAAATATCAGTACCTTCCTTTATATAAAAGATAGGTATGGGCTGAGGAAGAAATTAGGGAAATAATACCTTTTACAATAGCCCAAAATACGACAAAATATCTTGTGCAATTCTAACCAAGGAAGTGAAAGACCTGTGTGAAAGGAACTTTCTGTGAAGAGAGAAATTGAAGATGTCAGAAGATGGAAAGAGCTCTACAGCTCATGGATTGGTAGGATAAACATAGATAAAATGACCATCCTATCAAAAGCAGATTTAATGCGATCCCTATCACAATTCTAACACAATTATTTACAGAACACGAAAGAGCAATTCTCAAATTCATATGTAAAAACAAACAAACAAACAAACAAAAAAAAACCTCACGATAGATAAAACAATCCTGTACAATAAAACAACTTCTGGAGGTATTACCATCCTTGATTTCAAGCTATTATACAGAATAATAGTAATAAAAACTTCAAGACATTGATATAAAAACAGACAGGACAATCAATGAAATAAAATTAATGACTTAGAAATAAACCCACATACCTCTGGACACTTATTTGGTTTTAGACAAAGAATCCAAAACCATGCAATAGAAAGATTAAAGCATCTTCAATAAATAATGCTGATCTAACTAGATGTTTTCAGGTAAAAGAATGCAAATAGACTCATATTTATCACCCTGTTACAACCTCAAGTACCAATGTATCAAAGATCTCAACATAAAACTGAAGATATTAAACCTAATAGAAGAGAAAGTAGGGAATTGCCTTAAACTCATTGGCATAGGAAACATTTTCCTGAACAGAATAACTCAGCCACAATAATACTAATAAATGAGATCTCATGTAACTTAAAAGTTTTTTTCATGTCTAAGTACACCATCAATAGGACAAAATGGAAGCCTACAAAATGGTTAAAGGTTTCCACTAACATTATTTCCAACACAGGAATAATATCCAAAGTATATGAAGAACTAAAAAATTAAACATTAGCTAACCAAATAACCCAATTAAAAATGGGGTGCAGAAGTAAACAGAAAAATCTCAACAGATAGATCTTGAAAGGATGAGAAACACTTAAGGAAATGTTCATTGACCTTAGTCATCAGGAAAGTGCAAAGCAAAACTACTCAGATTCCATCTTTCACACATCAGAATGGCTAAGATCAAAAACTCAAGTGATAGGACATGGTGGCAAAATGTGGAGAAAGGGGAACACATGTCCATTGGTGAAGGGAGTACAAATTTATACAACCACTTTGTAAATCAATTTGCTGATTTCTCAGGAAATTAGGACTATTTCTACCTTAAGACCCCACTATTCTACTCCTTTCCACATACCCAACAATGCCCTACTACACAACAACAGTACATGCTCTACTGTGTTCATAACAGCTTCATTTATGATGGCCAGAAACTGAAACCATCTAGATGTCTCTAAACTGAATGAGGGATAAAGAAAGTATGGTACACAATGGAATTCTATTCTATTCAGCTATTAAAGTAAAGACATAATGAAATTTGCAGGGAAATGAATAGAACTTGAGAATATCATCCTAAGTAGTGTAATGCAGACCCAGAAAGACACATATGGTATATACTTACTTACACTTGAACATTAAAGTGCAGGATAACTGTGTTACAACGCACAGGCCCAAATCAACTGGCCCAATGGAGGACGAGTGAATCTCACTCAGAAGATAAAACAAAATAGTCATCAAAGGTGGATGAAGAGAGAGAACTTGGGGGTAGAGAAGATGAAGAGGGATATGGGTATGACAATCAGTTGGGGGATAGGAGAGGGCTTGGAATGGCAATCAGTGTGGAGTATCTGAGACTAGTTGAAAAACCATGATGGGTGAGGCAACAGGGTTCTCTGAGGGTTACTCTACCTGAGATTACTACCAGATGGAAACGTTACAGTCTGAAGTGGCCACTTCCTGTAACCAGGCATGCCATCAACATGAGACCTATACCACAGAGGCGATCCCTGACACTATTAATATTACTATGATATGCTTGCAGACAGAAACCTAGACTGTCTTCTACGAGGCTTCATCAAGCAGCAGATAGAAACAGATGTAGCGACTCATAGCCAAACAACAGATAGAGCTTAGAAAGCCTTATAGAAAAGTAGGGGATTGAATTGAGCAAGCCGGAGGATTCAAGGACACCATAAAAAGATCTACAGAGACAGCTAACCTGGACCCATGGGGGAGTCACAGAGACTGAACCACCAACCAAAGATCATGTAGGGGCTGGACCTAGGCACATCACAAATTTGTAACAAATGTCCAGTCTTCTGGTCATTGGTCTTCTGGTAAGTTCTCTAATCAATTGGAATGGGGGCTGTTTCTGACTCTAAGGGCTTTCTAAGGATAAGACTGGGTGGAGAGGAAGGCGAGAACTGATATTGGGATGTAGTGTGTATAAAAGCATGATGGGAAATACATTTAATTTTGAAAATTGTTTTAAATAATAAAAATATAATAAAACAATGAAATGATTTAAGAAATAAAAACAAAAGCTTTCTTCTTCTCTCATGTTCCTAGCTTTTGCTAAGGTGATTTAAAAATGAATTAATAGGGGTTGGGGATTTAGCTCAGCGGTAGAGCACTTGCCTAGCAAGCACAAGGCCCTGGGTTCGGTCCCCAGCTCCTAAAAAAAGAAAAAAAAAACAAAAAAAAATGAATTAATGGCTAAGTATCAGAAATTATCTATGGGTATTTGTATTTAATGTCTGTTACATCGTCCACAACATTAAAATATCATAATTAGCATTAAATAACAAAAGATCCCCAATTAGAAGAATTTTCTTACATTTGCCTGATGTTTGAGCCTTAGCTAAGAAAGGTAAACTTTCACAGACAATACACAATTTTGTAAGTATTGATTAATGAAATTTATCTTTGATTAAATAATAAGGTCAAGTAAGAAAACTGAAAACTTAAAGAACTATTGCAAGGTATTCAAAATGAAGGCTTGTTTTAGTTTTTAGGGTTTTTTGTTTTTATGTTTTGTTTTGTTTTGTTTTGTTTTTGCTGTTTTATTTCATACAAAGGTTACATTTAAGTAATGAAAATGGTTATGTGTGTCCTTGTGTGAATACTGTCTCCTGGTCTATTGAAAGAGTTTGGCACTCACTCCTTTGAAGTCCTATGTATATTTCGCGATATTTTATTTTTTATTGCAATGCTCAGATGGATTATACATCAACCATCAGCAGTCTGCTTATGAAAGAAGGAACACTCTGGGAATTGTCAGTAAGATCGTCTTCATATCAGTGCATACTAATGAACATTTTCTGTTCAATAAAACTGCTGGGGTCTGCAAAAGAAGATGCTTGATAATATATTTATTTTCCTATTTAAAATGGATTTGTATTTACAGGAAATGGTAGAGGGAATAGATAATCATATTTTATACTTCTCTGGGTAAATATTTGGCAAGAAAAAAAGTCACATAAAAGGAAAAGAAAGAATGCACATCAAAAGCATGCACTAATAATACATAAAATATTACGATATGTTGGAAAAGTAAAATGTTAACAACTTTTCACATTTTAAAGGATAAAATGCTTCAGTAACTCTCTTTATGCAAAACTGCATTTTTTCTTTATGTCTACTTAAGCTTACAGGTTGCTATGCATTCTTCTAAATATATTTCTGATCTTGCAGTTCTTTCCTGAGATATTTATAAGACATTTCAGAACATTAAATGTATAAGAATTTACCATGAATTTCTACTTTATCACATTTGAAAAAGAGAGATTTTTAAGCCAAAGTCGAAGCATTTGCAATTTATAAAAAAATAGAAATATAGGAAATTTTTACTTTTATATTATATGTGCGTGTCTATGTACATATAAACAGTGATAATTGCTACTGTCCCTTCCAAACTTTTTTTAAATGAGGTTTGACCTTTAATCTAACTTTAATTCAATCCATAACAATATTTAAAGGGACATAAAATTTGTTTATCTTCAATGGTTAAAAATCTCAAGACTGACAAATATGCAGGAAGAAGGCTCAACCAAGCTGTGAAGTTATATCTCAACTCTAGTCCATTTGAACTTATATAATAATAAGTATTTCCTAGATTGTAATATATGATTATCATAAAATACAAATAAAATTTAAAGATAATGTATAATGCCAAGGCTCTACTGGGATTAACTTATTGGATTTTTTTTGTTCATTTCTTTGTATGTTTAACATGAAATTATCTTTTTAAAATAAATTACAGTGAGCTGGCACCAGAACCTGGCTGATCCTGGCCCACAGCTCCCTGCTGCCAAACCCCATGGGAGAGAGTACTCATCACCCAAACATGTAGGCACTCCTGAGACTGCAGGGCAGGAGAGACCACCATTTCTGCCCACCTTTGCCCATATCCTTGGCCCAAGAGGAAACTGTATAGGGCCTCTGGGAACAGGAAGATAGGGGTACTCAGGCTTCAGGAGCCCTGTGTTCCAGACTCTGCCCGGATCTGAAGGGACCCAGTCAAACAGCTCCCTGCATACACTCAAATCCCGTGGGAGGGAGAACTAGACCTTCAGAGGAGCAGAGAAGCCTGGGAACTCAGAGGAGACTACTCTCTGCCCACATTACTGACTCTAGAGGAAAATGCCTAGTGCCATCTGGACCTGTTGTGCACAGGAACCAGAGAAGGAGGGGCCGGCCCTTCTGGTTGCTGCCCTCACGGAGAGCTGAAACCCAGCCTGAGCAGCGACTTCAGGCCTGAAACCAGAGGTAAGACCAAATTTCCTGCTCCAAATGACCTGCCTAGTGGACTCAGGACACATGCCCACCAGAACAGCTGAAAGAGAGTAGACAGGAAAGACAAGATGCCTGAAAGCAGAACACTCTGTCCCCATAACTGGCTGAAAGAGAACAGGAAAACAGGTCTACAGCACTCCTGACACACAGGACTATAGGACAGTCTAGCCACTGTCAGAAATAGCAGAACAAGGTAACACCAGAGAAAACCTGATGGTGAGAGGCAAGCGCAGGAACCCATGCAACAGAAACCAAGACTACATGGCATCAATGGAGCCCAATTCTCCCACCAAAGCAAACACTGAATATACAAACACACCAGAAAAGTAAGATCTAGATTTTAAATCACATTTGATCATGATGATGGAGGATTTAAGAAAGACATAAAGAATTCCCTTAGAGAAATGCAGGAAAACACAAGTAAACAAGTAGAAGCCCTTAGAGAGGAAACACAAAGAACCTTGAAAGAATTACAGGAAAACACAATCAAACAGGTGAATGGAAAGGGAAACAATAAAGAAAGCACAAAAGGAGACAACCCTAGATATAGAAAACAAAAGAAAAAGACAAGGAGCCTTAGACACAAGCATCACCAATGGAATACAAGAGAGAAGAAAGGATCTATGGTTCTTTGAGAAACTCAAAAAGATAGATAAACCCTTAGCCAGACTAACCAGAGGAAACAGAGGTGTGTCCAAATTAACAAATTCAGAAATGAAAAGGGAGACATAAAAACAGAATCAGAGGATATTAAAAAAAATCGTCAGATTCTACTACAAAAGCCTCTATTCAACAAAACTTGAAAATCTGGAGGAAATGGACAATTTCCTAGAGAGATACCAGTTACCAAAGTTAAATCAGGAACAGATAAACCATTTAAACAACCCCATAGCTCCTAAAGAAATAGAAGCAGTCATAAAATTCTCCCAAGCAAAAAGAGCCCAGGTCCACATGGGTTCAGTGCAGAATTCCATCAGACCTTCACAGAAGACCTCATACCAATGCTATCCAAACAATTCCACAGAATTGAAACAGATGGAGTGCTACCAAATTCCTTCTATGAAGCCACAATTACTCCTACACCTAAACCACACAAAGACTCAACAAAGAAAGAGAACTTCAGACCAATTTCCCTTATGAATATCGACACAAAAATACTCTATAAAATTCTTGCAAACCGAATCCAAGAGCACATCAAAACAACCATCCATCATGATCAAGTAAGCTTCATTCCGGGTATGCAGGGATGGTTTAATATACGAAAAACCATCAACGTAATCCACTATATAAACAAGCTGAAGGATAAAAACCACATAATCATTTCATTAGATGCTGAGAAAGCATTTGACAAGATTCAACATCCCTTCATGATAAAAGTCCTGGAAAGAATAGGGATTCAAGGCCCATACCTAAACATAGTAAAAGCCATATACAGCAAACCAGTCGCTAACATTAAACTAAATGGAGAGAAACTTGAAGCAATCCCACTAAAGTCAGGGACTAAACAAGGCTGCCCACTCTCTCCCTACTTATTCAATATAGTTCTTGAAGTCCTAGACAGAACAATGAGACAATAAAAGGAGATAAAATGGGTACAGATTGGAAAGGAAGAAGTCAAAATATCACTATTTGCACATAAGGTGATAGTATATTTATGTGATCCCAAAAGTTCCAACAGAGAACTGCTAAACCTGATGAACACATTCAGGTAAGTGGACGGGTATAAAATTAACTCAAATAAATCAGTAGCCTTCCTCTACAAAAAAGAGAAACAAGTTGAGAAAGAAATTAAGGAAACGACAAACTTCATAATAGTCTCAAATAATATAAAATACCTCAGTGTTATTTTAACCAAGCAAGTGAAAGCTCTTCATGATAAGAACTTAAAGCCTCTGAAGAAAAAAATTGAAGATCTCAGAAAATGGTAAGACTTCCCATGCTCATGGATTGGCAGGATTAATATAGTAAAAATGGCCATTTTACCAAAAGTGATCTATAGATTCAATTCAATCCCCATCAAAATACCAATCCAATTCTTCAAAGAGTTAGACAGAACAATTTGCAAATTCATCTGGAATAACAAAAAATCCAGGATAGCTAAAACTATCCTCAACAATAAAAGGACTTCTAGGGAAATTATTATCCCTGAACTCAAGCAGTTTAACAGAGCAATAGTGACAAAAGCTGCATGGTATTGGTACAGAGATAGGCAGATATAACAGTGGAATAGAATTGAAGACCCAGAAATGAACCCACACACCTATGGTCACTTGATTTTTGACAAAGGAGCCAAAACCATCCAATGGAAAAAATAGCATTTTCAGCAAATGGTGCTGGTTCAACTGGATGTCAGCATGTAGAAGAATGCAGATCGATACATTCTTAGCACCCTGTATAAAGCTTAAATCCAAGTAGATTAAGGACCTCCATGTCAAATCAGACACACTTAAACTAATAGAAGAAAAAGTGGGGAAGAATCTCGAACACATGGGCACTGGAGAAAATTTCCTGAACAAAACACCAATGGCTTATGCTTTACGATCAAAAATCAACAAATGGGATCTCATAAAACTACAAAGCTTCTGTAAGGCAAGGACTCTGTTGTTAGGCCAAAACAGCAACCAACAGATTGGGAAAAGATCTTTACCTATCCTACAACAGATAGAGGCCTTATATCCAAAATATACAAAGAACTCATGAAGTTAGGCTGCAGGGAGACAAATAACCCTATTAAAAATGGGGTTCAGAGCTAAAAAAAGAATTCACAGCTGAGGAATGCCGAATGGCTGAGAAGCACCCAAAAGTAATGTTCAACATCTTTAGCCATAAGGGAAATGCATATTCCATGTCAGTGTCTTTAAAAACTCCAGTGACAGCAGATGCTGGCGAGGATGTGGAGAAAGAGGAACACTCCTCCATTGTTGGTGTGATTGCAGATTGGTACAACCATTCTGGAAATCAGTCTGGGGGTTCCTCAGAAAATTCGACATTGAACTGCCTGAGGATCCAGCTATACCTCTCTTGGGCATATACCCATAACATGCTCCAACATATAACAAAGACACATGCTCAACTATGTTCATAGTAGCCTTATTGATAATAGCCAGAAGTTGGAAAGAACCCAGATGCCCTTCAAGAGAGGAATGGATACAGAAAATGTGGTACATCTACACAATGGAATACTACTCAGCTATCAAAAACAATGACTTTATGAAATTCATAGGCAAATGGAGGGAACTGGAAAATATCATCCTGAGTGAGGTAACCCAATCACAGAAAAAACACACATAGTATGCACTCATTGATAAGTGGCTATTAGCCCAAATGCTTGAATTACCCTAGATGCACAGAACACATGAAACTCAAGAGGGATGATCAAAATGCGAATGCTTCACTCCTTTAAAAAGAGAACAAGAATAACCTTAGGAGGTGATAGAGAGGCAAAGTTTAGAACAGAGGCTGAAGGAACGCCTATTCAGAGCCTGCCCCACATGTGGCCCATACATATACAGCCACCAAACTAGATAAGATGGATGAAGCAAAGAAGTGCAGGGTGACAAGGCCTGTATGTAGATCTCTCCTGAGAGACACAGCCAGAATATGGCAAATACATATGTGAATGCCAGCAGTAAACCACTGAACTGAGAACAGGACCCCTGTTGAAGGAATCAGGGAAAGGATTTAAAGAGCTGAATGGGGCTTGAGCCTCCATTTGAACAACAATGCCAACCAATCAGGGCTTCCAGTGACTAAGTCACTACCCAAAGACTATACATGGACTGACCCTTGGCTCCAACTGCATAGGTAGCAATGAATAGCCTAGTAAGGGCTCCAGTGGAAGGGGAAGCCCTTGGTCCTGCCAAGGCTGTACCCCCAGTGAAGGGATTCTTGCATGGGGAGGGTGGAAATGGGGGAGGATTGGGAGGGAACACCCATACAGAATGGGAGGGGGAGGGGTTAGGGGGGTGTTGGCATGGAAACCGGGGAAGGGATTAACATTTGAAATGTAAATAAGAAATACCCAATTTAATAAAGATGGGAAAAAACCCCTGTTTCTTAATTATCAAATGTAAAAGAAATAACCACTTCATTTTTTTGTATTCCTAATTCCTCCCATGGTATAAATTGCCCTTCTCCCCGTTAGTAATTCCTTATAACAGTAACTCAGTTTTTAGACATATGGCTGCTCTAGTAAGTAAGGCATTAAGGGACTGCAACTTTATTCTGTACTTTGATTCCCTCTGTCTTTGTTATTTTCCAACCAGTGTTTGCTCCAATAGTCTTCTCCTACTTTAATAATCTTAATTCTTTTCTTTATTAAAAGTCCAATGACAATATTAGTGCTTTTGAGAATTTATTTCTCCTGATGCTCCAACCATTTCTTACATTTTTGGGGACTGTGTTGACAATGTCATGCTATTGAGCATTTTGGAATTAAGGAAGAAATTAAGTTGTACCCCTCTGAGAAAGCCACAAGTATAAGGATTGTGATTAACTGAGTACCTGTCTCTCAGACTCAGTAATCTACAGTAGCTAGATCACTGGCTATACTAAAACACAAATCTCAGGAGAAGAAAGTAGAGACCAGATAAGTGGGAATGGCAGAGGAGAGGGGAGAAGTAACTCCAGCAGCGAGTAAGGAATTAGATGAGGGAACATTAAGGAGCTAAACATTGGCTTCCTCCTAAGTTAGTCCAAAGCCCCCAGTATTTCTCTGAGTACAGTTTTCATTTGTTTCTTACATTTTCTTATATTGCTTTAATTGTATAGATTTAACGAAGGCAAATTATTCTTGATATAAATATATGAAACTGTAAAGCAATTAAAAAACCCATAGTTCTTTAGTGTCAAATGTAAAAGAAATAACCAGATCAGTTTCGTTCTACCATATCCCTCCTATTGTATAAAGTGCCCTCCTCCCATTCATCTTTATTGAAGCTAAGATCATGATTCCACATATGAACGAATTCACGAGTTTTGTAGATTTAATTTCTTATGTCTGGAAAAGAAAAAAATCAAATGTTATATAAAAAGTAAAATAAAAAATACAGTAATATATATATATATCAAACCATGATCATTAGTATTTTTTTCTTATCATTTGTGATTACAGGTTTGAATTTCTACCTTCTTGACATTCACAATATATCTATACGTTATTGTGAACAACAGTTCTTTTCTTTTGCTATGGAATACTAGCATTTATTCCTTTTTAATTCTGCTTGATGTCACTTAAATCATACCTTGACTATTCTTGTTATTGTACAAGAAACATGCAGGTGGAGTAGAAACTTAAGGGTTCTTTGGAAAGATGGTTGGATGGCGTTTTGCTGGGGCAAACACTTGAAGGGGTGTTTTGTTAAAGTAGACACAGGTATGAAAGGCAAAGGCAGACTCTTGAATTAATGATCCTTGAAGCAGACACAGGTGAGAAGATGTTCTGCTAAAGCAAGCATGTGAAAGGAAACGTGATGAAGGATTCTTTGCTAATGACATGCATGTATTGGTCTGCCTTTCATTGTGTAGTTGAGATACATTTGTAGGGATGCCATAGAGAGAAACGCACCAAAAAACTTGTGGTGGTAGTTTCTTACTTCTTCCAAGGACTAAGTCTGATTTTATGCACATGATGAGGCAAAGACATATGCGGAGGCAAGACAGGAGCTGAGGCAAGAGCTGTGCTGAGGCAAGACTTGTACTGAGGTAAGAGCAGTCAGTGATGAGGCAAGACATGTGGAGGACACATGATGTTTGGAGGGTATAAATAGAACTCCACTCAGTGATAGAAAAGGATTTTGGCTTGCTATTACAGCTAGCTGTGCAGCACTTGCACTTGTGGGCTTCTCATGTCTTCACCAGATCTCCCCTGAGAGAGGCATTGAAGCTGAGAATGTTTACTATTCCTGTTGTCTCCTCCTGCTGGACTGTAGTTAACATCGGAAGCCTGGATTTCTCTGCTTGGTCATGTAACCACTCTTGCGGACTCATCTCTACTGAACCAGACTGCTGGCTTCTCCATTAGGTGTTTGCAAGTGGATGGAGCTGCTCCTGCTAACCTGTGAACTGAACTGCTGATTTCCAGACAACACAAATGGGAGTTGCTTCAAAGAACCTTTCTGAACAGTTCCACTTCCTCTGTATCCTTCCTTTCCACTACACTCAGTGGGTGGGGGGTGACAAGGAAGTTAAATTGTTTAAGGGCCATCATCCAGTCATCAGAGACAAGACCAACAAATACTCAGAGACAACCAGATGGTAAGAGGCAAGCACAATAATTTAAGCAGAGAAACCAAGGCTACTTGTCATCATCAGAAACCATTTCCCCCACTACAGCAAGTCCTCAAAACCTCAAAACACCAGAAAATCAAGATTCAGATTTAAAATCACATCTCATGGTGATGATAGAGGACTTTAAGAAGTACATAAAAAATCTCGATTAAAGAAATACAAGAGAACATAGGTAAACAGGAAGCCTCTAAGAGGAAACACACACACACACACACACACACACACACACACATACACACACAAACAAACAAACAAACACACACACGCACACACATACACAAATCCCTTAAATAATTACAGGAAAACACAACCAAACCGGTGAAGGAATTGAACAAAATCATCCAAAATATAAAAATGGAAATAGAAACAATAATGAAATCACAAAGGGTGACAAACCTTGAGATAGAAAACTAGGAAAGAGATTAGGAGTCATAGATGCAAGTATCACCAACAGAATAGAAGAGAGAAGAGAGAATCAGGCAGAAGATAATATAGAATACATTGACACAACAGTCAATGAAATGCAAAGTGCAAAAAGCTCCTAACCCAAAACACCCAGTAAATCCAGAATATAACAAGAAGGCCATATCTAAAGACAATAATATAGAAAAGAGTGAAGACTCTCAACTTAAAGGGCCAGTAAATACCTTTAACAAAATTATAGAATAAAACATCCTTAACTAAAAGAAATAGATGCTCATTAACAAACAAGAAGCCTACAGAATACCACATAGACTGGACTGGAAAAGAAATTCTTCCTGTCACATAATTATCAAAACCCCAAATGCACAAAGTAAAGAAAGAATATTAAAAGAAGTAAGGGAAAAAATGTCAAGGAACATATAAAGGCAGACATATCAACATTACACCAGACACAATATCTTTCCACATATCCAGCACTACAAAGGATAATAGATTGAAAACTCCACACAAGGAGGGAAACTACATTATAGATAAAGCAAGAAATTAATTATCTTTCAACAAACCCAAAAGAAGATAATAAACACACATAGTTCCACCTGTAACAACAAGAACAACAGGTAAAAATCAATCACTATTCCTTAAGTTCTTGACATCAATGGACTCAATTCCCCCAGTAAAAAGGCATGCATTAATTACTGGATATTTAAACAGGACCCAGCAATTTCCTGCATTCTGGAAACATACCTCAGTGACAAAGACAGACACTACCTCAGAGTAAAAGGCTGAAAAACAATTTTCCAAGCAAATGGTCCCAAGAACAAGTTGTAGTAGCCATTCTAATGAATATTAACACAAAAATACTCAATAAAATTCTTGCAAACTGAATCCAAGAACACATCAAAATGATCATCCATCATGATCAAGTAGGCTTCATCCCAGGGATGCAGGGATGATTCAATATATGGAAACCCATCAACGTAATCCACTATATAACAAACCCAAAGAAAAATAATACATGATCATTTCATTAGATGCTGAAAAAGCATTCGACAAAATTCAACACCCCTTCATGATAAAAGTTCTAATACTGAATAAAATCAAACTTCCAAGTAAAGTTATCAAAAAAAAATGATAAGGAAGTACACTTCATACTCATCAAAGGAAACTCTACCAAGTTGAACTCTCAATTCTGAACATCTATGCTCCAAATTCAAGGGCACCCACATTAAAAGAATAAATTTTACTAAAGCTCAAAGCATACATTGCACCACACACAATAATAGGGTAGACTTCATCACCTCATTATCATCAATGGACAGATCATTAAACAGAAATTAAACAGAGACATATTGAAACTAACAGAAGCAATGAACCAAATTGATTTAGCAGATGTCTGTAGAACATTTCATTCTAAAACATAAAACTATACCTTCTTCTCAGCACCTCATGGTACCTTCTCCAAAATTAACTATATAATTGGTCACAAAATAGGCCTCAATAGATACAAGAAGATTGAAATAATCCCATGCATCTTATCAGATCACCATGGACTAAGGCTGGTCTTCAATAACAACAAAAACAACTACTTCTTGAGCTTCATATGGTCTATGAATTGTATCTTGGGTATTCTGAGCTTTGGGGCTAATATCCACATATCAGTGAGTGTATACAATGTGTGTTCCTTTGTGACTAGGTTTCCTCACTCAGGATGATATTTTCTAGTTCCATCCATTTGCCTAAGAATTTCCTGAACCACTATGATTTTCCCCACACATGAACATACATAATGAAAGCCATACATATATCCTGAATTCCTTTCTATTTGATTTATTCATTTAGTAAATGTTATTCCAAAACCATATGATATCAGATTTATTTTTTTAGTAAATTGTATACATTAAGCAGTACAGTTTTTAAAACAGTATATGGCATATACTAGTCAGACTTCCCTAAAGAAGTGGAATATACACATATACATGATTATGAAATAGGTTTATTGGACTAACTTCTATAATTGGAGTTTTGATTGACTAATAATGACCAGCAGAAGCCTTATGGGTCAGAGAATCTGGTATGCGTTCAGTCCAAGAAGAAGAAACTTAAAATAAAGAGCAATATAATTGCACTTCTAGTCTGAAGCTCAAGGGTTTGAAATGCCTTAAAGAGTCTTTCCTGTGAGTCTGTGTTAAAGATACTCCATAGACAATGGGAATGAACATGCTAGCTCAGAATGAATGGAACTTGAAGACATCATTCGTTTCTTCTATCTTTTTCCTTTACTCTTTATAGACTCCAACTTATTGAATGACTTTGTCTATATTCTGAGTGAATCTTTCCGCTTCAGTCACTCACCCATGTGGCAAACCTTTGCAGAAGGGCCCACAGATATGCTATATTTGGACATATGCCCGGGAAATGAAAACAACCTATATATCTATTAACTAATGAGTAGATAATTATATATATATATTTATATATATATATACACATACATATACCTATATATGTATATGTGTGCATGTATCTTATATATCATATATATATATTATATAAATATATTTATATATGTAAGCACACACTGTTATTTTTAGCTGTAAGGAAAACTAAAATTATTAAATTCATAAGTAAATGGCTAGAGCTTGAAATAGTGATTCTGAGGAAGGTAATCCAGACCCAGGTAATGTAATAAATGCTATCCCTTACATGTGCATGCTAGCTTTAACACTTCAGATATATGTGTTTCAATTATAGAACACCAAAATCCTAGAAAGTAGTAAGGGACTGTGGAGAAGATTTCAAGGGATGTAGGATAGAATCCAGGCAATATGAAGGGGTAAAAAGGAATAATGGAACAAGAAGGTTCAGTGATAGGAGATGAGATAGTATGGGAGAAGGAGTATTGAGATGGATCACTAAATTAAGATCTTGGAAAAACATCAAATAGAAATCTACTATTTTAGAAGCTTCATAACACACATATTATCAAAATGTATATGTCTATATTTCTATATAGAATGAATATAACTATGGTCAGCCTGTATTATGGATGATAAAAACTATTTCACCCAATCAGGCCATCAAAATATATGTGCAGTACCTTTTGGTTATCTACCAGAACTTGAAGCAAGGCCATATTGTGGATGGCATCTGATAATTGAGTCACAGGACATGGATAACCTCTTAGTTTCATCCTCACTGGGTAGTTTTCATAGGGATGATAGTTTTTATGCATGGTACCAGAGGAAAAGAATAATAAGTTTTTACAGCTATGACCTCTATGGATAAAATACAAATTATTGGGAAAGCCCACTGTATTGATTTAATAGTAACATTAATGTTACGGGAGTAATTGATAACTTTCTGAATGCATTTAAATCCTACCACACAAGGTAAAGATACTATTGTAATAATTTGGTGATTAACACAAGAAATTTTATTTATTAATTATTTATAATATGCTATTATATTTATTTATTTTATATTATATTTTAGTATATCAAATACTAAAATTTCATTACATATTCATCTCAGGGAGGAAATGGAGATTCTTTTCATGACCCGGTTATATATAGATAATGAAGTTGTGATTAAATATTAGAGTGCAAGTATCTTTTATGGACATTGCTTTAATACCTTCATGTAAGTTTCAAGGAGCTAATTCCAGTTTTACCTTGTATAGTTACTCCACCCTGTTTCCAAAAAGAGTTAACAAAAATAATTTCCTAGACTAGTGTACATAATCTGGCTTTTCCTTATACTCAATGTGTTAGATTGTTTTCTTTTGTTTTTTGTTTTTTTAATTCTGAGACAAACCAGAGTCATCAGCATCAGAAGAGAAAATATCTATTGAGGAAATGTTCTAGAAGATTGGCCTATAGGGAAGCCCTGTAATATTTTTTGGATTATTATTCATGGAAAGCTTAACACACCGTGAACAGTGACATCTCAGGTCATGAAGTTCATATTGCATAAGCAAGCAAGCTAAGCAAGGCATGAAGAAGTTGTCAGTAAGCAATATTCCTCCATGGTTCTACATTTTGATTGCTTGTGGTTTTCTTAACAACCTCTATTGCAAAGAAAAGTTTCCTTGTATGTTGAGTACTACACATATCTTTAGGTATATAATGACAGTTATTAGAATGAAGTTAAGTATTATGTTGATCTAGTAAAGTGTTGCTTGTATGTTGTTTCCCAAGACCCATGACTTCAATTACCCTAGGGAGTTCACTAGGTATAGAGATTATCAGGCATGATTTCTCTGTTGTTGAATGAGTCTTATATCCAATAAGAGAGCTGTTCTTTAACACTGAAATATGCATGCCATATTTCAAGGCATATTTTTTAAGGTTATCGTTCTATAGAGGTCACTGTTGTAGTTTGGAGGTATCATAGCTGGATAGGAGTGGAGAGCACATCATAACAGAGATTTGCATATAGGAATATCCATCTGTAATTCTCTAATATATGAACCATTCAGGTAGGAAAATAACTTTTAATTTAGGCCTATAGCCTGATCTTATGGAGACATTTTCTTACCCGAGGATTCCTCTTCTCTACATGCATGTTCTCTAGTCTTATATGTGCATATTCTGTGTGGCTGCATGCTGGAGGCTTTCCATGGAGATCTCTGGTCTGGCTTGGTGTGCGGATTCAGGTGAAGGGGAGAAAACTCAGGCAGGGAGGGAGAAAGGCCTTTGCTGACTCTTCTGCTGTTGCTGTTCTGCTACTACCACAGGAAGTTGGGCGGGGCTGAGTCAGCAGGAGACTAACTAGCTATTGAGGGGTGCCAGAGAGCTTCTGGTGGTATTTCAGGAGAACAGATCTCTTCCCTAAGCGACTTTCCAGCTCTTGTGACAGAAGCTCTCAGACGATGGAATAATTCCTGCCCACCTGAATAGGATTCTTTTTTTTTTTTTTTTTTTACATTTAAACTTTTTTTCCCCCATCTTTATTAACTTGAGTATTTCTGATTTACATTTGTATTGTTATTCCCCTTCCTGGTTTCCAGGCCAACATCCCCCTAACCCCTTCCCCTCCCCTGTATATGGGTGTTCCCCTCCCCATCCTTCGCCCATTGCCGCCCTCCCCCCCAACAATCACGTTCACTGGGGGTTCAGTCTTAGCAGGACCAAGGGCTTCCCCTTCCACTGGTGCTCTTACTAGGCTATTCATTGCTACCTATGAGGTTGGAGCCCAGGGTCAGTCCGTGTATAGTCTTTGGGTAGTCCTGGAAGCTCTGGTTGGTTGGCATTGTATTCTTAAATATAGTTTTGGGATATGCCCAGGGTCTGAAAGCAAGTACTTCCTATTGGTTTGGACTGAGAGCTTGATAATAACACAGCTACATATTTGGAGGCATGGTCCTGCTTCTACATGACTGATCTGTCTTGAGCCTATGTAACCTGTGGACCTGTCCTCACTTGTGGAGGAGGGACTTGGGGCATTGCCCTATGTGACTGATCTGTCTCAAGCCTCTCTCTGGGTGGTGTGGGGGCTTGTGGAGGTCTGTAGCTATGTGAGAGGGGCCTGATCTCCTGGGAGACTGGGAATGTTTCTACTGTCCCTTTTAGGGTCTCTGGGGATTCTACCTATCTTGACCAGGAATCAGAGTACTTTTCACAGCCAGCTGCCCGCAAAACATTCCAAGTTGGAGACATTTGTTATTTCTGATTTTCCTCTTGCAAAGTCATAAACTCCCTTTTCCTGATGTCAGTACTGCAGATTCACAAAGCTCTCATCAGCGATTCTTCTTTTCATCTTACCTAGGCTTCTAGAATATGATGTTCCTTTCAAAATTCCAAGGCAGTTAAAACAAAAATAATTCCTTTAGATGCCTATAAATCAAGGATTTGGGGAATATGTTGCTGTATTGTCTTCCACAAATCCTCAATATGTACCTCTGTCTGCTAAAACAGCTCTTCCAAAACAACAGTTATCTTCTCAGCTCTCTCTACTTTCCTGCTGTTTCTACATATTTAGGATATTCAAGATTTTGTCTGAACTGTGTTATAGGAAAGAAAAAAAAACATAGCAATAAAATCTTCCCATCAGGAACCTCTGAGAATGGGAATTTACTTTCACTTGTTTCACACTAAACCGGGTGTGGGGGGAAAACTATGACACAGGAGACCATTGTTATCTAAACCATTGTTCTCCTTAGTGACCTCCAGCATAGTGCTCAGACATAGGTAATTAAGAAGGCGTCTTTCAGGTAACATTTCCAAAAGATTATAAATGTGTTTCATATTTCAGTCGTCCATGTTCTTTGAAACAAGACACTCAGAGCTATGGTTATCTATCACATGGATAACAATAATAGGAAGGGATTACTATGGCATTTATGGGCAATATGAGGTCATTGATTGTATTTGGGGTACAGGTACCTTTTAACTTATTTGAAAAGAACCAAGTTCTGAAATTTTAAATTTTTCAGTCATGTTAATATCTTTCCAGTGTAATGTTTTTAAAGTTCATGTGTGTTCTGTATGTTTCAGAATAAGGTATTCATTTTTTTTACTGCTCAGCAGTGTTCCATTTTATGGGTATTGTATATCTTTTCATAACAGTTTACTTGAAATTTAACATATTAAATTGTTTATCCAATTTGTGTCATCTAATCTGAAACATGAAGCGTCCCAGGATAGTATTTGATTGCAAATTCTCTACGAGATCAAGATTTAGAGCTAAGAATTAGGCTTTAAGATTTTAAGGTAAAATATCAATTTCATTTCCTGCTATAATATGCTGAACTAAATAGAGTCTCTGGGTAGCTCATTAAAATAGTATGAGTTATGCTATCTTCTTTCTATTCCCTGAATAAAAAATAGTTTTACAGTAATTCAATCTAGAGTAACAAAGGAAATACATCTTCATTGATTGATTTAAAAATTGGGATGCATAGTATATTTAATTTCTTACATGGATCAATAAGAACTAATACATGAGTTAGAACAGCACTAAGAATTTGTCTTGAAATACCTAATACCATGTAAGTATTAGAAATTTCCACCAAAGAAACAAAGTCATAATAAAGGTTTAGTTATCTAATGACTTTGATGAGAATAACATGTACTTTTGAGATCTTATAAATTCCTTTTGTTTTATCTAGCTGTAAACGTGAATATGAGCAATTTAATAAGGTGAAATTTAAACTTTCTAAATTAATGGAAGTAGCATTTAGTTTTTCTTGAAAAATGTTTAGCACACTTTGCCATTGTTTGCAAATATAAATATGAGTTATATCAAACATGGGAAATATGGAAATGTATAAAAACAATAAAGTATGTAAGGAAAGAACAAGGCAGAAATGTTCACTCTTAGGAAGTATTTAAAAACAACAATGACTTTTATTTTATATAGGAAAATTGACTCACATGAAAACCAGAGGGTTAATGTTTTACAAGTGCAGAAATAATAATTCTTAAATGTACCTGACAAACTTTTCATGATAATATTAATACTTTTAAAGTTAAACCATTCATTAAAGCTTGTTTACATACTTACAATTTAAGTATGTACGTATATACTTTATGAACATTTATATACCTGTACACACCAGTGCATATCCAGAGCCCAGAAACACATGCCAGTTGTCCTCACCTAACATATTCTGCCTTATTTCTTTGAGATATTTCTCTCTCTGAACTTTGAGTTTCTTGCCCTAATGACCCTCTGGGTTCTCACCCACTTCAATGTCCGTATTACAGTCTCTCAAGGGATCATATCCAGGTTTTAATATCAGATTTGAGATTCAAATTCAGGTACTTAACACTAGTGGAGCAAGTGGTCCTACCAGCTGATTGATCTTTCCAGAACATGCACCTATATTTATTAGTGGCTATGCTTCACAATACTTATCAGCAAATAATTTAAATTACACTTAATTTTAAAATGAAATTCTATTATCAACACCTAGTTCAATTAAGCATTACTTAAATCTCTAGCATTTATGATATACATAGACAAATGTCTAAATTCAAGTTTGTAATATGACTACATTCTGGAATATCAAATTTCATTTTTAAAATACTGTGTTTAAGATAAATTTGGTGTCAAAGTCTCTGGTCATAATGACACTTTCTAATGTCTATATTCAGATGCTAAAACCTAAGACAGAACAAAACACAACTAGGTTTCAACTTAAGAACTTCTCCTTAATTCTAGTCTCAGGACTAGAAGCCAGGTAGAGGAAAATGAGAGACATAAACAAGTATTACATGTAACTCCATGGAAGTTGGTATGGATATAATAAACAAAAAAGTGAAATCACATGATTGCAATTTTCCAAATTAAGATATTCAATTCTAACTACAATTCAATTAAAATGCTGAACCCTGATATCTTCCACAATTTTCTATTAAAAGTTACAAGTATGACAGTAATAATCTTATGGTACCATCCTTTCACACATATTAGTTCTTATTTTTCATTTATTTATCAATAAACCCGCTCTTAATATAACCAAATTTTGTAATCATAAACTAAGTTTAATTAAAATCATACCATATCCACTTCTTTTCCCAAGTATTTAATTTCCAGAGCTTCATATAAAGTTGAAGAGGAATTGATCTCTCTTTTCCTAATGGAACTTGAGCTGGTATGGAAACTGAAGGGATATTCCTGAATTTTCCACCTAAAATAAGTATCCACACTTTAAAATACAGGAAGACATTCTAACCTAGTGTTCTCCCTTGACAAACACATTTCCTAACATATTTATCCCACATATGTAATTCTATATTTTATGGAAACAAGTAAAATCAAGGATAAAAGTCTAGAAGTATTTTCATGTATCAGGATTATAATACCATAAAGAATTAGGTGCTTCCATTTACCCCACACACAACACATTGGGAATGAAGTTTGAAATATGTTATTTATGCAAAATATGAAATTGTGGTATTATTTTCATTCAAACTTAGAAAAGTAGTTCCATCATTTGTTTCCTTACCAATAAGTAAAGAATAATAAAATCCATGGGTGAGATAGACTGCATTGAGAACAGGTTTTCATCATAATTGTACCAGTGTTTGACTACTTGACTTACAGTGCAATTTATCTACATATATTAAGTAGATCTCAGGAAAAATAATTATTCAGCGCGGAAGCTACAGAAAGTACATTTATTTACAGGGATATAATGAGGGTATGTCCCTTAAAACACATAGTTAATTTGAAAACATAAAATGTGAGGCATACCAATCATCATAGCTTAACAGTACACCATGCTCTTATTATCCCAGACACATTTACCATAGAATTATGTTCATACTCTGAAACTATAGCCTGCTGCTGCTCAGAGTTGCAAGGCAGAATCATAGACTCTGTCACGAGTCATACAGAAGAATCAAAATTGAAATCCAAAATTGAAATCTGTGCTTTAATGAAAGTTTTACCACATTAAAGAACATAGTGAGAGCACAGAAATGTCTTTTTTTACTTTTTCGTATGTGTATTCCATATATTTCAATCAAATACTTCAGACATTTTATATGTACACCTATCTAACAGTGACTATAGTCTGTAACCATTCCCTTGACACTGAATTTTTCCATGGCATTGCGTATTACACTTTTGTATTACTTAATTCCAATCAGAGCAATAATTTGTTTTCTGAAATAGATGTTGCATTTATTCATATTACCATGCTGACTATTTAGTGCTATCTTGTTTCTATCAATTGTTTTAGCAATACATCATGAAATTATAACTGAGATTATTAATTTGTACAAAGATATAAATGAGATAATGCTTTGATGTATCTGAGGACAAATTTTGCTCTCTCCTGCCAAGGACCAACCTCGGGTTTAGAGAGGGGATTCTGAGAGAAGGGATATGTGGGAGTGGCAAAAACAAACCCCTTGAAATCAAATCTTGGATCCAAATTGGCAACATATCTTCTGTGTGAGACAGCTTTCAGAGCTTTCAGATTGCTCTCTCTCTGTTTTGCTCATTTTGGAGATCTTCAGACAGCTCTCTCTTTTTTTTTCTCTCTCTCTCTCTCCCTCTCTTCTCCCACTCCTCTCCCTCCTCCCTCCTCCTCCTCTCCCTCTCCCTCTCCCTCTCCTCCTTCTCCCCACAGACCTCTTGCCATTCTATGCTCAATACAGTTCTCCAAGCTGTGCTCTCTTGCTATTTTAGCTCATCTTTTGCAGATTATAAACCGTCTTTTATTTTACATAATCCATTCATTTACCTCTAGATTCTTTTGATGATCCTATGAATCAGTATCCACTGACCCCAGACCCTAATTTTTTTTAGAAACAGCAAGCACACATAGATTTCTTTTAACATTGCAAAAGAATTCAGAGATACGCCTGCCTCTGTTAAGCACAGATGACAAACAAGCTGGATGAAATTACCCTGTCCTGAAATTACCAATTCTACCACACCTGGGTCTAACCTTACTCTATCTCAGGCCATGCCTGAACTCAGGAATCCATCTGCCTTTGTAAGTATAAACAGCAACAAAAAAACCAAACAAAAACAAACAAACAAACAAACAAAAAACAAAAAAACCCCTGGATGATCTCCACTTCCCTAAATCTCTCTATCTCCTTTCTTAGTGCCTTTCTGACAAGTTGGCTCACAGTGCAGCTGCTTTTACTCCTTTAGATATCTGAAGCCCCTCATGTAATTCATATTGCATTATTTTTTGAAGAATCACATATTTTTGTACTCATGTTTTTAGAGTTCTTTTACACAACCCTAAGGGCTGTCCTGAAGGTCCCAGTCTTTACAATTTTTCTGAGATATCAGCCATAACTTTGCCTCCTGGACTCGTGTTCTCTCTGATTTTCATAGAGTCATTAACAGAGAGAACATTCCATGAAAGAAGAACATAAAATTTGTAGATTATTATATGAATAAGCCTTATGCCCACCACAGTCATCAATACGCAAAGAGACCTAAGTATACTGACCTTATTCCAGATTCAGTTACCATGTAATTATGTCACTATCAAGGCCATGACTTACTGGGAACTCTCCTTTATTTTGATCTATATATTAGTGAATAGTGTACTTACCTAGACAACTATTTTTTTTTAACTTGAGTATTTTTTATATACATTTCGAGTGTTATTCCCTTTCCCGGTTTCCGGGCAAACATCCCCCTCCCCGCTCCCCTTCCTTATGGGTGTTCCAGTCCCCATCCTCCCCACATTGCTGCCCTCCCCCCAACGGCCTAGTTCACTGGGGGGGTTCAGTCTTTAGCAGGACCCAGGGCTTCCCCTTCCACTGTGCTCCCACTAGGATATTCATTGTTACCTGTGAGGTCAGAGTCCAGGTCAGTCCATGGCTAGTCTTTAGGTAGGCTTGAGTCCTGAAGCTCTGGTTGCTTGGCATTGTTGTACATGGGGTCTCGAGCTCCTTCAAGCTCTTCCAGTTCTTTCTCTGATTCCTTCAACAGGGGTCCTATTCTCAGTTCAGTGGTTTGCTGCTGGCATTCGCCTCTGTATTTGCTGTATTCTGGCTGTGTCTCTCAGGAGCGATCTACACTTCTGCACTTCTTTGCTTCATCCATCTTGTCTAATTGGGTGGCTGTATATATATGGGCCACATGTGGGGCAGGCTCTGAATGGGTGTCCCTTCAGTCTCTGTTTTAATCTTTGCCTCTCTCTTCCCTACAAGGGTATTCTTGTTCCCCTTTAAAGAAGGAGGAAGCATTCACATTTGATCATCCGCCTTGAGTTTCATTTTGCCCCAGCATCTAGGGTAATTCACATTTGGGCTAATAGCCACTTATCAATGAGTGCATACCATGTGTGTTTTTCTGTGATTGCTTACCTCAACAGATGATATTTTCCAGTCCCAACCATTTGCCTACGAATTTCCTAAAGTCATTGTTTTTGATAGCTGAGTAATATTCCATTGTGTAGATGTACCACATTTTCTGTATCCATTCCTCTGTGGAAGGGCATCTGGGTTCTTTCCAGCTTCTGGCTATTATAAATAAGGCTGCGATGAAGATAGTGGAGCACGTGTCTTTTTATATGTTGGCGCATCTTTTGGGTATATGCCCAAGAGAGGTATAGCTGGATCCTCAGGCAGTTCAATGTCCAATTTTCTGAATATAAAACCAACAACATTTTTTTTTCTTCTTTTTTTTGGAGCTGGGGATCGAACCCAGGGCCTTGCGCTTCCTAGGCAAGCACTCTACCACTGAGCTAAATCCCCAACCCCAACAACTTTTATTGTTATGAGATTTAGACAATTTTGACTGAGCTATATTTTCAGGATTAAAATATTTCCACAGTTAATATCTCTAATTTATTTTGAAACATAGCCAAACTACTTGGTCTTCTAAAATGGATCTTTTGAAACATTGGAATGATTTTATTTACTGGCTAAAGGTACACAGATGTGTTTTTAAAGCATATGTGAACAAATGCAATTTACTGAACCCTTTAATATGGCTAGCAAGTGATAATGTTTTCTTGTATATGGCATTTTAAAAATAGCTACAGCAAGCTACACTTTATTCATGCAGAGATTGCCTACTGTTATAAACATTTGAACATTTGAACATTTCTGCTCTGAGTAAATTAGACAAACACTTTTCTTTGAAGAAGGTCTCAAAAATGTCTCTATAAGTAAATATTCTAAAATGTGTTTGAAATTTTTGCATAGTATAAGTCTTTGTGTGTGATATCTATTATATCTATTTGTGAATGGGCATTTGAAAACGATATGTGGGTGCACATGTATGGTTGCTCTGTAGGTATGCATGTATAGAGAAGGCTCCATGCTCTCCACATAATACTTTTGATTCAGGGATTAAGCTGACTATAGAACACTGATTTGATATTCTTGTTGGGCAACTCCTCCAGAGTTATCTCTGCCTTTCCAAGTGCAAGTTAAGATGCCCCAATCCTAGCTTTTATGTATAGTCAAAGAATCTAATCTAACTGCAATGGCACATGCTTTCACCAGTGAACAATCTTTCCAGATCTGAACCTTCTAATTTTAACTAAAATATAAGGAAAGAAGAAAGACAGGAATGAATGAATGAATGAAGGAAGGAAGGAAGGAAGGAAGGAAGGAAATAATAAAGTAAATAGATAGGTGAATGTTGTGTTCTTTGGAAAATAATTAATAACTATTCAATGTAATATTAATTTTTAAGGTTTTATATGGTTAAGAGCTGCACAAAATGAAGGCAGCTGAGTTTCTTAAAGCCACAGTGACATAATTCCTCCAACAACCTCCAAATAGTACCAGTACCTAGG
Source organism: Rattus rattus (assembly GCF_011064425.1). NCBI lineage: Eukaryota > Metazoa > Chordata > Mammalia > Rodentia > Muridae > Rattus > Rattus rattus. The sequence goes on from NC_046172.1 coordinate 84,590,809, forward strand.
CCAAGCATATTCAAACCATCACAATTAGTAAAATAAAATAAGATAAACTAAAACTTTACAAAGAAGAATAAGACAAAACAAGCAAGCATAAGAAAAAGAACCAAAGAAAAAGAACCAAAGAAATGCATATAGTCACAGAGACACATCTGTTCCCACACAAAGAAAATGGAGACTATCATTAATCGGGATATTAAATCACTTATATAACCTTCAGTGTAAGAATGCATTAAAAGAACCTAAAAACTATAAAGCATCATTACAATAAAACATTATCTTCTTCTTGCTGTGGCCCGAAATTCCTTGATCCTGGTCCACAGCTCCCTATTCCCAAATCCTGTGGGAGAGAGAGTTAATCACCCAGAAGTGCGGGCAATTCTGAGACTGCAGGACAGGACAGACTGCCACTTCTGCCCACCTTTCCCTACATCCCTGGCCCAAGTAGAAACTGCATAGTGCCTTTGGACACAGGAAGATAGGAACAGTCAGCTGCAGGAGCCACACAGTCCAGATCTGGGCCCAGATCTGAAGTGATCCAGTCAAACAGCTCTCTGCATCCAAATCCCGTGGGAGGGAGAGCTAGACCATGAGAGGAGAAGACACACTGAGAAACCAGAGGAGTCTACTCTCTGCTCACATTCCCAACTCAAGAGGAAAACACCTAGCACCATCTGTGCCCCGGCATGCAGGGACCTGGGCACCTATGGTCACTTGAGTTTTGACTAAGAAGCCAAAACCATCCAATGGAAGAAAGATAATATTTTCAACAAATGGTGCTGGTTCAACTGGAGGTCAGCATGTAGAAGAATGAAAATTGATCCATTCTTATCACCCTGTACTAAACTTAAGTGCAAGTGGATCAAGTACCTTCCACATCAAAAACCACACACACACTCAAACTAATAGAAGAAAAAGTGGAAAAAGAGTCTAGAGACACGGGCACTGGAGAAAATTTCCTGAACAGAACAACAATGGCTTATGGTATAAGATCAAGAATCAACAAATGGGGGGTTGGGGTTAGCTCAGTGGTAGAGCGCTTGCCTAGGGAAGCATAAGGCCCTAAGTTAGGTCCCAGCTCCAAAAAAAAAAAAAAAAAAAAACAAACTGGACAAATGTGATTTCATCAAACTACAAAGCTTCTGTAAGGCAAAGGACACTGTCCTTAAGACAAAACGGCAACCAACAGATTGGGAAAAGATCTTTACCAATCCTACATCTGATAGGAGGCTAATATCTAACATATATAAATAACACATGAAGTTAGACTCCAGAAAGTCAAATAATACTATTAGAAAATGGGGTACAGAGGTAAACAAAGAATTCACTTCTGAGGAATATTGAATGGCCGAGAAGCACCGAAAGGAATGTTCAACATTCTTAGTCATCAGGGAAATGAAAATCAAAAAAAGAAACAGTGAGACTCTATGTTACACTAGTCAGAATGGCTAAGATCAAAAAGTCAGGCAACAGCAGATGCTGGCGAGGATGTGGAGAAAGAGGAACACTCCTCCATTGTTGGTGGTATTGCAAACTCATACAACTTCTATGGAAATCATTCTGGAAGTTCCTCAGAAAATTGGACATTGCATTACCTGAGGACCCAGCTATCCTCCTAAGATATACCCAAAAGATGCCCCAACATATAACAAAGCCTTATTTATAATAGCCTTATTTATACGTAGCTGGAAAGATCCCAGACGCTCTTCAACAGAGGAATGGATACAGAAAATGTGGGTACATCTACAAAAATGGAATATCACTCACCTTTCAAAAACAATGACTTCATGAAATTCATAGGCAAACGGATGTACTTAGAAAATATCATCCTGAGTGAGGTAACACAATCACAGAAAAACATACTTCGTATGAACTCATTGATAAGTGGCTATTAGCCCAAATGTTCAAATTACCGAAGATGCACATAGCACATGAAACTCAAGAAGGATGACCAAAATACTGATGCTTCACTCCTTCTCTAATAGGGGAACAAAAATATCCATAGGAGGAGATAGGGAAGCAAAGTTTAGAGCAGAGACTGAAGGAACAGCCATTCATAGTGTGCCCCACTTTTGGCCCATATATATACAACCAACCAAACTAGATAACATGGATGAAGCTAAGAAGTGCATGCTAACAGGAACCGGATATAGATATCTCCTGAGAGACGTAGACAGAATATGTCAAATACAGGGGCTAATGCCAGCAGCGAACCACTGGACCAAGAATGGGACCCCTATTGTAGGAATTAGAGTACTGTCACCAAGTAACTGAGGGGACTCTTAAACCCTATAAGAACAACAATGCTAACCACAACCAGAGTTTCCCAGGGACTAAGCCACTACCCAAAGACTATACATGGACTGACCTGGACTCCAACTATATTGTGATATGAATAGCCTTGTTGGGACACCAGTGGGAAGGGTCCCTTGGTCCTGGGAAGGTTGGACCCCCAGGGGGGGATGTGGAGGCCAATGGGGGAGGATGGGACTGTAACACACATATAGAAGGGGAGAGGAAGGGTTAGGGGCCGATGGACAGGAAACTGGGAAAGGGAATAACATTTGAAATGTAAATAAGAAACACCCAATTTAATAAAAATGCAAGAAAAAATAAAACATTGTATAAATTCCATAATGAGAATTGTTCTATTAAAATAAATTGTTAGAAAATAACAGGAATTGGAAACATGAGTATATTCATCAGAAATTTAGTTTCTAACCAAAATGAAGAAAGGATTTGAAGATTAAAAGATGCTAAGGAATGCTGAAAAGAAAACAATTCTGTCTAAGCCTGTTTCTTTATTTTATCAATTAATATTATTTTCAAACATTAGAATAAATGAACATCATGTAAATGATATGCACATTTATATATATTTATATATGTCATTGAAGAAAGAGATATACGACACTTAGATCTTAATATACCTTGTAAAGCAGCCATGAAAGTTTAAAGTGATACTGTTTTCTGGCTAGTATGGGTACTACTCACATGGAGTTATTGGTAATATCATATGTTTTTATTTAGTACGTTAAGGGAGACACACATACTCTCCATCCTTTATGTTAGGAACTTTGATACACAAATGTTTTCGTTATATCTCATATATACATAAGGCATAGGGTAAAGTTTTTGGATTAATAATTTTAGTTGTTGATGTCTATGGAACTACTTTTCTATTCTTGAGTTAGGCTCATTACTTCTGAATATAAACACAAATGCTTCAAAGTGCCCACTGACATAGCAAAGGAAAATGCCCTTAAAGGTATGGTATGCTGTTGTATATATAGTACAACTATAAAAGCTATAACATATCTTCATAAAATCAATGTAAATGAGAAAATTATCATGGATGCAAATAAATGCAACATAATTGTGTGTTATGACATTTCTCAAGCTTGAGCTAATAAATTTTAAAATCTGTAGAAAATAGGTGGTATTATGTGAAAATATTAATTTCCTTGAATTAATTGTAGATGAGATTTCTAAAATGTTAAGTAGACCAATTGCAATCGAAAAGGGCCAGTCTTAATGCTATTACACCCAAAGGAACAGTTCCAAATGACTTGGCAAGATGATTTCAGGCTCTCAGTAAAATTTGCACTCTCTAAGTATTTCAATTATTCCTGAACATAGAAAATTAAAACTTCTAAACTGTTGCTATAAAATCAACATTATTTTGACACAAAACTGTAAAATGACATTCCCAGGGAAAACCAGTTTGCTTTTGCTTACTCATATAGATACAAGACTTTTAAGTAAATATGAACATTTATAATCTACTTGTAAAGAATAACAACACAGCAAGGGTAACACAAGATCTGCCTCATCAGGTGAAGGCACTTGCCTCTGAGCCTTATGATCTTAGTCTAATCTTTGAGAATTATATGGTGGAACAGGAGCATTGACTCATTTAGATGTCCTCTGACCTCTACACATACACATGGCACCCACATATCCATGCACCCATATATCCTTAAAATAAATAAGTGAATGTAAGCATAATTTAAATAATGCCACTTCAAAACGACTTAGGGTTCTTTCTAGGAACTTTTTAATAGCAAATATACATCTCTTGTCACAGTGCTTCCAGGTATAACATCCAGTAATCAAATTTCCCAAATGATAGAGTGGCTAAAATTTCCCCATCCCTTGTGTATATGTAAGAAATACTGAAAATATATGTGTAGCAAAGTCTCTAACATGAAGGATAGATAGTATGTGCATCCCCCTTAATGTGCTAAGTAAAACATATAAAATTACAAGTTGTGCCATGGAAATATACCCATACTAACCAAAAATAATATCAGTTATATGAAGTATTATTGTTAACTAAGTGAGATATAAAACAATGAGTTTTTTTCAATTGTATTTTATCATCAAGGGATTTTGATAATCTTTGTGCCTCTTAGTTGATTCTAAACTCAGCAGGTAACATGAGTTCTATTTATTCAATGGGTAGTTAAGTACAATTTTGGTGATATCATTTACAAATGCCTATGATATTTAGTGGATGATGCAAAGAAGTGAGACTGAAAAATCATTCCATAATGAGGAAGAGATGTATTCTGGAGTTCATATTATAAATAATTCTTTTTTTTTCCGGAGCTGGGGACCGAACCCAGGGCCTTGCGCTTCCTAGGTAAGCGCTCTACCACTGAGCTAAATCCCCAGCCCCTATAAATAATTCTTAAAGAGTGTGCCTGAGAGGCTCTGCCAGAGCCTGACCAATATAGATGTGTATGATCACCGCCAAATGTCAGACTGAGCAGACTGAGCACGGGGACCCCAATAGAGAAGTTAGGGCAAGGACTAGAAGAGCTGAAGGGATTTGCAACCTCATACAAGGAACGACAATATCAACCAACCAGACTCCCCAGAGCTCCCAGGGCCTAAACCACCAAGCAAAGAGTACACATGGAGGGAACCACCGATCCAACTACATATGTAGCAGAGAATAGCCTCATCTGGCATCACTGGCAGGGGAGACCCTTGGTCCTGTGGAGGCTTGGTGCCCCAGGATAGGGAGATGCTAAGATGATGAGATGGGAGTGTGTGGGTGGATGGGTGGGGGAGCACCCACATAGAAGCAAGTGGAGGGGTGACAAGATAGGAGGTTTGTGGAGGGGAAACCAAAAAGGGAGACAATACTTGAAATGTGAATAAATAAAATAACCAATAAACAAAAACAACAAAAAATGATTTTGCTTTTTACATTGTCAACTTATTTTTTTCTCTCTTCTTTAGACAGTTAATAGAATTTAGGAGAAACTGTTTATAATATCATTTAAGGCACAGATGGAAATTTTGCCAAAATAATCCTCCAGTTCCTGTGGTTCTTGCTTTAAATTGATTTTGAGATTAGTTTCTTTTTGTTTGTGTGCTCCTAACCAGGCCTATGTTAAATAAAAAAAATATTTTAGGGAAATATAATACAACAACTTATACACAAAATAATGTCCAGTCATGGTAGAAGCAGTAGTGAGTAATGAGGCATTGCAAGTAAAACTGGTTGGTTAAATTAGCTTGAATTTTACAATAAGCAGATTTCAATACTGCCTATAAAACAGTCTAGCTAGTTTGGCGTTTTATGCCAAATTAAAAGTATTTAATTGTTTGCTTTCTGAGACTAATGATGGAAATGAAGCAATACTTTATGAGCACCAAGCCTTTCGTAGGTAGGCAGTAGTTTATTATTGTTTTAGAAGTGTATATTCAAAAACATTTGTTGAATATATGATGTATAGCAAGTGTTAGGTGAAATATACAAATATAGGTTACGTTCTCTTATGTCTAGCACTTTATGATAAACTTAATGAAATACGTGATATGTTTCCTCCTCATTGTAAAGTCTTGGTATATGCTAAATAGTCCAAAGGAATACCTACTGATAGAGAGAGCCGTCATATAGAAAGGTGTCAGGTGGAAGGCCTAAAAATATATACTCTTCTCCTGCCATGTATATTAAGTAACTTATTTTAATTAAAGAGTCTGGTACCAGAACAAGAAAAAAATTCTGAGTTCAGATATACTTCACTTATTTATTTATTTATTTATTTATTTATTGTTTGTTTGTTTGTTTGTTTGTTTGTTTGCTTATTTGTTTTTTCTACTGGAGAAAGGACAGCATCTTTAACAAATAGTACTGATCAACTGGACAATGTGCAAAATAATGAAAATTGACATTCATTTTCTTCAGTTTTCATTTTACCTTTCCCCATATTCAAATAATATTTTTCCCATATACTTTAATTCTCAATGGCTTCACCTCCCACTATCCACCAATTTTCTACCCTCTCTTCCTATCTGGGTCCCACCCCTTTCTTTTTCCCATTAACAAACAAACAGGATTCTAAGGTTAATGATAAACTATAATATAATATGAAAGATAAAACAAAAAAATACATCAAAATAGGACAAACCAAACCAAAAAGGAAAGAGACCCTACAAAAAAGGGCACAAAAACAAAACAACAGCAACAACAACAAAACATATATAGATGCAGAGACCTACTACTTCTTACAATCTGGTGTCCCAAGGAAACACTAAATTGGAAACCACAATATATAAGGTAAATAAGTTATAAGAACTCATAGCCTATATAAATATATATATAATTTATATATAATTTATATATATATATAATTTACACGTGTGTGTGTGTGTGTGTGTGTGCTCACGCACACAAAATAAACTACACCTAGGTTATGAGATAAAGAACCTCCAAAAAGTCTAGTTTGTTTTCTGTTGGCCTTCTCCTGCTGGATCAAGTGGAAAATTCTTTTATTTTTGGAAACTTAGTTATGTCCTATGATGTTTTGCTGTGGTAGACATGTGAAAGAAGGTTGTGCTGAATCAGACACAGGTGAGAGGACGTTTTGCTGAAGTAGACACATGACAGCACAAGTAAGGCTTAGAAAGAATATAAATGACGTCACAGACATAGGGAGAAAAATCTGTTGGCTTGGTTCATGTTGCTTTGCTTCACGACTTTGTTGACTTACACTTATGTATTGTGTTGTTGATCTTTGTCATGACTTACTAGAGAGTAAGTCTCCAATGAATTTCTTATCATTTTCTGGTGGCTTGGGGGGGGGTGCTGGGGGTTGGTCAGTTTCTTCTAGATGGAACTGCCATTGCTGATTGGGAGTGGTGATTGTCAAGTGAACTGGACTGTTGCTGATGATTCATGTTGATATTTTGCTAGAGGACTGGACTGCTGAAAATAAAGGTGAAAATGACAATGAAACCCCCCCAAAAACTATTCCATTTCTAAACTGGTATATATCACATGTTGCCCTATTAACCTTCTTTTCCACTACCTCTATCAGGTGGCGGGCTAGATGGGAGGTTGAAGTATTTACTTATTTATAAAGTAGGTTTTAAATAACCCACGTTTATAGCTAAGTATACAAACTACTCTCAAGAGGGCATTGTTTTCTTAGTGGCGTCCATCCCTTCTGGCTCTTAATACTGTTCACCTCCTCTTCCCTTGGGCTACCTGATACCTGAGGAGAAGGATTTGATGGCGACACCCCATGTAGGTCTGAGTGTTTCAAGGTTTCTCATTCTCTGCTTCTTGTCTGACTGTGAATATCTGCATTTTGTTATCTGTTGGAGCAGAAATTTTGTCTGATGATGGCTGAGCTAGGCATTGATATATGAGCATAGCAGAGTCCCATCAGGCTTCATTTAATTGATACTTCTAAAGAAGAGTAGTATTTGATTTTACATAGTTTCTCAGCTAGGTAGTCTCAGGTTCTTGGTTATCCAAGCAGTGTCAGGTGTGGATTCAATCTCATGAAGTGATCCTTAAGTCAAATCAGATATTGGTTGGTTATACCTACAAGATTGGGGCCACCATTTCCCTAGCATATCTTTCATGCTGGACACCATTGTCAATCCACAGGTTATTGGATGGATTGGTGTTTATGGTTTTCCTTTGGTAGCATACAGAGTACATTTCTGTACCAAAGATGCTAGTACATAGGGGTGAAGGATTTAGGTATTCACAATCTGAACTTCTCCATGTCCAATGAGTTTTGTAGTTGTCCGCAGCCATGGGAACTGTTTCTGGAGAGCAACCTACAGTTTTGGTCATGGCCTAGGTTGTTGTGGGCTCCCATGGGAGCTTTATGGCCAAGAACTCAATTAAATATAACCAAATCCAAGTACTGGAAGCTTCAGTGTTTTTTAAATAAAGAAAGCAGGAAGGGTCAAAGCTCGTCAGACACAGTTTTAGCTCACAGCTTGCATAGCACCATCCCCATCTCAATACAGATCTGTTTTTGCAGAGTTTGCTTTTCTCCCTATCCTTTCTCAAAAGCTGCTAGTATGAGAAATAAATCATTTAGCTTTTTCTCCCTCAGTATTCAGATCTTCCCTTATGGCAATTCCATTATCACTACTATGAGAAAATGTGGTGTTCATAATAATTATCTTTAAAATTTACATAGTAAAATAAATTATAAAACTCCAACTTGCTCTGTGCCCTGTGGTGTCATTTTATTTATTTATTTTTTTAACCCATGATGACAGAAAAATTAGGCTTACTTTAGCAACATAAGCAATGACAAGATTATTTCAACAGCTTTGCACCCACTTAAGCTTTTTAGCCTATCTCCCTAACATACTTGGCATAGTCAATGCATCAATTTACAGGAAATATGGCATATTTTTTCAGTCTTTTTTAAAAGGAATCCCACAGTCATTGTCATAATCTCATTAAAAAGTGCATTTAAGGGGTCTGAAGGGAGGGTTAACATATAGGAGCACTTGATACTTTTGTAGAGGACCAAGGTTCAATTTTCAGGACCTACCTTGTGGCTCACACCTGTCTACACCTTCACTTCTAGGGGATCTTCCAGGGTCTTGCAGCTTCTGTGGGCACAGTATTCATGTGATACACATATATGCATGAACAATAAACACCAACACACATGAAGTAAATAAAACTAACTGAACTAAATAAAATAAAATACTCTTTAAAAGTAAATGTATGGAACCAACCTTGACATAGAGATGTTAAAATTCAAATACAACAGCAAAGGCCAAGAATTTTTTTCAGATGCTAAAATGATGAGGATAAAATTACTCATATACAGTCTTGTTGGTATTGACACAGAGGCTTGAATAGGCTTCAATTTGAACACAGCAGCCATCAGTAGGACTTTTTTCAGTGAAAGTCAGATTTCTTCTCATAGACAGGTGTGAACTTTGCCTTTTCGTACTCTATCAACTCAATGTAAATAAGGTGTTTTACACTAACAATTATTGCTGTGTTGTATGTTTTAACTAACAGAAACTTCTTTATAATAATATAAATAATTACTTTATTTATACACAAATAATTGAAAATTTAAGGAGATATATATGTCACACATAATAAATAACCAGGCTATAATTATAAATCCATAGCTGTTTCTAAAGGCAAATACATTCAATCTCTATATTGTCTTGAATATCAACATTAGTACATTTGACCACGAACTATGGTAAAGTGTTGAGTAGTTCTCCACTTATATGACTGCAGTCCATTAGGTTAAAAAGATATTCAAGTAAGTAAGTACAATGAAAAAAAAAAGCGGGGAACATAAATAGACCATAAACACTCTTAAAAATAGCACATTTAATAATGTCCAATTTGTATACTTAAAGGGAAACCGTTTTGAGGAGTAGGATTTTGTTTTATTTTATTTTTCCGTACCATCAAATGAAAAAAATATATACTTTGATTGAAGGAGGGAAAACGTTAGATAAGTCTCAGTGGAGCTATAGAAACACAAACTCATCCACAAAACCTCCTACCTCAAATTCATCAAGGCCTACAAAAAATGCAGAGACTGGGGATGGAGCAGAGACTGAGGCAACGGCTAAGCAATAGCTGGCCCAACTAAATACCCATCATGGGCAAGCACCAATTTCTGACACTATTAATGATACTATGTTATGCTTAAAGACAGGAGTCTGGAATGGCTGTCCCCTAAGAGACTCCACTCACCAAGTGATTCAAAAGTATACAGACACCGACAACCAAACAGTAGACTGAGATTGAGGAATCTTATGGAAGACGTGGAGGAAGGATTGTGGACCCCAAATGGGATAGTAACTCCACAGGAAGATCAACAAAGCCAACTAACGTGGACCCTTGGGATTCTCAGAGACTGAACCACCAACCAAAGATAACAGGCTAGATATATACCTTTCTGCTCATATATAGCAGATGTGCAGCTTGGTCTTCATGTGGGTCCTGACCAAGTGGAACAAAGTAGGTTCTATCCCGAAAGCAAAAGCTGTTGCCTGTCTGTGTGGTAAGTTTTTCTAGCTGGGCTGCCTTATCTGTCCTCAGTGGGAGAGGACATGCCTAGCCCTGCAGAAACCTGATGTGCTAGGATAGGTGAATACCCAGCAGGTCCCCATCCCTCTCAGAGGAGAAGGGTAAGGAGTAGGGGGTAGAGTTAGTGGGTAGGGGGTAATGAATGTGGTAAGGGGTGACCAGGAGGGGGCAATGAGCAGGATGAAAAGTGGAAGGAAAGAAAGAAAGAAAGAAAGAAAGAAAGAAAAGAAAAGAAACAAAGAAAAGAAAAGAAAAAAAAGAAAGAAAAATAATCAACATGGAATGCTGGAATGTTTTGGGGCGTAATGATCATTCTAGGAAAATCGCATCTAACCAGCATTTCCCATTATTCATATTTTCCATCTCACCATGAAAACTATAGCAAGTGAATTTTATTATAGATTTAATATGTATAAAAGATATCAAGAAAATTGACAATGGAAGAAAAAGAAATTACCAAAATTACCTATTGATTTCCAGATCATGTGGGCTAAAATTAAGGTAACAGATTTGCTTAATTTTTTTGTGACCCATGTGCCAATGTATTTGCACATTTTGTGTCTATCTTTGCTATGCTATGGTTTGCTGCTTAATTTCCCCCAGAAGTCCCTGTTTTGCAATATTGATGTCTGGGCTAGTGCTACTAAAGGTGTGGTTGAAACACTTGTGAGAGGAAGCCTAGGAAGACATGCCTGGGAAGGTATTTGTGGATGGATCCTCATATTTGGTTCAGTTGCCTTGAATACTAAGATCTCAAGTGAATGGCTTGCTTTCTCCAATATGCCCATGGCAATGTATTACATTTTTGGACTCTCAAAGATTGGTACCACGTGATCTTGGGTTGAAACAGCCAAAAGGTATTTAATTATAGCAATTGGAAGCAAATAGAATAGATGACTATTTTAAGTACATTTGAGGCGCACATTAAAATGAATATACTATAGACAAACAGTCATGCACGTGACCCTTGCATGAATATACTCATGTTTCCTGTAATCAAAGCACCACAATGGATGGAGGAGACTGATTAGGGAGGAAAACCTCTTGCTGCAGAAGCCTGACTACTTGAGTTTGATTTCTAGAACCCACTTAAAATACCAAATGCAATAGCACCCATCTCTAATCCCAGCACTGCTAAAGTGGATACAGAAGGTAGATACAGGAGAATTGGTCAGAAAATTGCCTCAGAAACTGTGTAGACAGCAATAACTGACTCTCACAGAAGTGAACAAGCAGAACCTGTAGGTCAACCATACATTTTTATAATGATTAACCTTACATTTACGCAACAATATTGCAATCCCAAAATCTGTAATTCATGTTGCAGTACACCATTGATATTCCATGTTCTAGGGTTTTGAAGAAGTGTATAATGACACGTGCCTGAATTTGTAGTATGATACATTGTTTGTGACAAAACATTACTACTTTGTGCTTTCTCCTCTTCCCCTTGCAGATACTAATAACTTCATGCATTTGTCTATTCATGTTGTAGATTAAATTTGTAGAATGTTATCTATCACTAGGTAATATATTTGAACCTTCTTCCATGTCTTTCCATGGGCTGTTAATTTATTTCTTTTCCAGCACTGAATAATATTCCATGTTATAGATCTATTGATGTTTTCATTTCCCATGTAACTACCAAATAGCAACTCAGTTACTTTAGAGTTGTGTTTTTCAAAGAATACACTATACACATCTTTGTTTGTTTTCCTATGAACATATTTTCAGCTTGTGTAAGCTAATGTGAAGATTAAAAATTGATGGAGCATATGCTATGAATAATGTTAAACTTCTTAAAAGCTACCAAATTGTCTTCAATAGCCTTTCCCACTTGGAATAAGTAAACTTTTTTTTTTTTGCTATTCATGCAATTTAATATTACTTTAGCTTTTGGTTTTATAATGTGGTGATATATTTCATAATTGTTTTATTTTAATTTCTAATGACAGAATATTAACTTTTCCTATTATTACTTATTCTCTTTTTATCTACTTTTATATTTAACCAATGTAAAATCTAGCCCCTGACCCCTTTGGAACTAATGTCATTATTTCTTCTTCTACATCCTGGCCACAATCTATTATTGAGTGATGTCCATCCAGGAACTAAAGCAGAAACCACAAAGAAACACTACATATTGGCTCACCTTGTAGCGTCTGCACACCTACCTTGCTTATAAAAACAATGATCACATGCTTAATATACTGGACTCTACTAGATTAATTAACAATAAATTACAAACTACATGGATTAGCCACAGGACAGTCTTGTGGAGACAAATTTCAATTGTGATTTCCTCAGATAACTCCTGGACTCTTTGTCAGGTTGACAGCTAAAACTAAGTTTTAGGAGGTTGCAATGCCTGGCTATAGTGTTTCTTTTACACACTGTTGAATTTTAAGAGTTCCTTGTACATCTCAGATAAGAGTCCATGAGGAAAAGAAGTATTTAAATTTAACTGTAAAGAAGTTCATTCAGCTATATAATCTTGGTGTCTGGTTAATTTTGATATAAATTTTTTCAATGAATTTAAACAAGCCTGTCTTTGAAAAATTATACAATATATTTTGTTAATATCCTTTACTATCTACCAACTACGACCTCTACATCTTTCCCACCTAACTAAACACTCAATATCATGCTTCTTTTCCTTTATTTCTAGGGAAAATAATAATAATACTTAAATCAATACAAACAACCCCTAAAAGCCAAAAATAACAAACCAAATCACAAAAGCATATATCAATGGTTTTGTACGCAGCTTTGTAATATTAAAGGTTAAAATAAAATTAATTCAAGAAAAATGCATTACTTTTTAAAGCTGAAAATAGATTTTGTCTCATCCAATATATGCTGAATACAGGTTGTGCTCTTTCCACTCCTCTCAGCTCCCTGACTTCTGCTCTTCCTCCAGATCCACTCCACCTCTGTTTCCTCTTCAGACAAGTGTAGGCTTCCAAGAGACAACAGTCAAATAGGAAAAAACAAGATATAATAAGACAAGGTTTCCTAAACAGAACTTCAATGGCTCACACTGTAAGAGCAAGAATTGATAAATGTGACATCATGAAACTGGAAATCTTCTGTATGGCAAAGGACATAGTCAATAAGACAAATCAGCATCCTACCGATTGGGAAAAATCTTCACTAACCTCACATGTGATAGGGGCCTAATATCCAAGATGTATAAAACTTAAGAAGCTAAATACCAAAAAAACAAACAACCCAAGGAAAAGTGGGGGTATAGAACTAAACAGGGAATTCACAACAAAGGAATCTTGAATGGATGATAAGCACATAAAGGATGCTGTCATTTGGATAAAACAGCAACCAACAGATTGGGAAAAGATCATTATCAACCCTACATCCTATAGATATAGATATATCCAATATATATCAAGAACTCAAGAAGTTAGACTAAAGAGAGCCAAATAATTCTATTAAAAATGGGGTACAGAACTAAACAAAAAATTCACATCTGAGGAATACCAAATGTGTGAGAAGCACCTAAAGAAATGTTCAACATCCTTAGTCATCAGGGAAATGCAAATCAAAACAATCCTGAGATTTCACCTCACACCAGTCAGAATGGCTAAGATCAAAAACTCAGGAAAGAGCACATGCTGGCAAGAATGTGGAGAAAGAGGAACACTCCTCCATTGTTGGTGGGATTGCAAACTGGTATAACCTCTATGGAAATCAGTCAGGAAGTTTCTCAGAAAATTGGATATTGCACTACCTGAGGACCCAGCTATACCTCTCATGGGCATATACCCAAAAGATGTTACAACATACAACAAAGACACATACTCCACTATGTTCATACCAGCCTTATTTATAATAGCCAGAAGTTGGAAAGAACCCAGATGCCCTTCAACAGAGGAATGGATACAGAAAATGTGGTACATCTACACAATGGAATACTACTCAGCTATCAAAAATGATGACTTCATGAAATTCATAGGCAAATGGAATGAGCTAGAAAATATCATCCGGAGTAAAGTAACCCAATCACAGAAAACACACATGGTATACATATATATCTCCACCAAACTAGATAAGATGGATGAATCTAGGAAGTGCATGCTGACAGGAACCAGATATAGATCTCTCCTGAGAGATGCAGCCAGAACATGTCAAATACAGAGGCAAATGCCAGCAGCAAACCACCACTGAACTGAGAACAGAATCCCCTTTGGAGGAATCAGAGAATGTCTGAAGGAGCTGAAGGGGCTTGCTACTCCATTGGAACAACAATGCCAACCAACCAGAACTTCCAGGGACTAAACCACTACCCAAAGTCTATACATGGATTGACCCTGGCTCCAACTGCATAGGTAGTGGCAGCGGCAAGGTTGGATGCCCAGTGTAGGGGATTGTTGAGGTGGCGGTAATGGGAAGAGGATGGGGAGGGGAACACCCATATAGAAGGGGAGATGGAGGGGTGAGGGTGGATTGACAGGAAACTGGGAAAGGGGATAACATTTGAAATGTAAATAAGAAATACGTAACTTAATAAAAATTGAAGAAAAAAAAGAATGTTCAAAGTCCTTAGTGGTCAGAGAAATGCAAATCAAAATGACCCTGAGATTCCACCTCACACCAATCTGAATGGATAAGATCAAATTCTCAGGTGGCAAAACATATTGACTAGGACGTGGAGAAAGAGGAACACTCTTCCATTACTGGTTGGATGGCAAACTTGTACAATCACTCTGGAAATCAATCTGGAGGTTCCTTAGGAAATTGGAAATAAATCTAGCAGAAGCCCCAGCAATACAACTTTTGTGAATATACCCAAAATATACCCCATGAGGCCATAGGAGCTCGTGCTCCCCTATGTTCATAGCGGTCTTGTTTGTGATAGCCAGTAGCTGGAAATAACCCAAATGTCCCACAACAGAATAATGGATGCAGAAAATGTGGTTCATTTACACAATGGAATACTACTCAGCTATTAAGAATGAGGACATCCTGAGTTTTGCAGGCAAATGGATGGAACTATAAAATATCGTTCTGAATGAGGTAACTCAGACACAAAATTACATGGATGGTATGTACTCACTAATAAGTGGATATTAACCAAAATAATCAGTACAGAATACCCAAGATACAAAACACAAAACTCAAAAAGGTCAAAAAACTGAAGGGTCTGAGTGTGCCTCAGTTGCACTTGGGAGGAAGAAGAAAGCAACCACAAAGGCAGAGGGAGGGAACTCATGGGGAAAGGGGACAGGGAGGGAAAGAGGAGCACATTATCAGGTATCTGGTGGAGGAAACAAGCCTGAATCCCTGAGGGCCAGCAGAAAGAATGGAAACAAACAACCTTGGGAGATAGGAGATGGGGTGGGGGCTCCAGAATGTACCAGAGACCCTGGGATGCAAAAGACTCTCAGGACTCAAAGTGAGGGACCCTAGATGAAATGCACTAAAATGGGGAGAGGGAACTTGTAGAACTCCCCTCCAGTATAAAGACAGGGCATCAAGTGTGGGATGGGATTGAAATCCCATAGTAAAAACTCTGACCCATAACTGTCCCTGTATGAAAGAACTGCAAGGACAAAACTGGAGACGAGCCTGAGGAAAAGTAGGTCCAGCAACAGGCCGAAATAGTGATCCATCTCGAGGGGAGGCTAACACCATTACTGAGGCTACGGAGAACTCACAAAAAGGGGCCTATCATGACTGCCCTCTGAAAAACCTAACAAGCAGCTGAATCACATGCAGATAGTTACACCTACCCAATGAACTGAAGCTGCTGACTCCTGTGGTTGAATAGGAAAAAGCTGGAATAAGCTGAGGAGGGCAACCCTAAAACAGGACTAGCAGTCTCAGTTAACCTGGATCCCCATGATCTCTCACATACTGGATCACCAACCAGGCAGCATACACCTGCTGAGATAAGGCCCCCAACACATATAAAGCAGAGGACTCCTGGGTCTTGTCTCAGTTAGAATAGATGCACCTAACCTTCAAGGGACTGGGGGCCACAGGGAGGTTAGTGGCCTGTTGGGGTTGGGGTGGACTGTGCGGACATCCTTGTGGAGACAGTGGTGTACCGGCAGGAGGTATGGGATGGAGAACAGTCAGAGGGTATACCGGGAGACAAATAAAATCTGGAGTGTAAAAATAAAATTTAAAAAATAAACCAAAAAACGAAACAGAAACTTATGAAAATTAAGTTACTTCAAACACCTCGGAAAAAAATAAAAAGAAGAAGGTGAAAACCTTATTGAGTATGGACAAGACAAGCCAATAATAGGAAAAGAGTATCTAAAGTAGGCAAAGGAGTTAGAGGTCCACGCTCTCCCACTGTTAGGATTCACACAAAGATAACAAGCTAATAGCCATAACGTATACAAATTAAGTTTGAAATAAAAATAATTTAAAAGAAAATATGTAATTTATAACAGTTTATGGAAAGTTTAATCTAGTTCATACGTTCTTTCAATGTGTTGCTTCACATAACAGAGTATTTTAAAATAATGCTCATTAAACTAATTTTAATTCTATTTATCAATATTTACTCCAAGGGCTTCAAGTGTGGTTTTTCTTACTTTAAAAAGTTTAACTTTTGTAGTTTTACCCAAATGAAATCCTAAACCTGGGAAGATAATGCAGGAAGATTAACTTGAGTATTAGATAACACTAACATACACTGTAAATTTTAGACCAGCCTGGACTACAGAGTAAAATTCTGTCCCCTGTAAAATCATTGTAATACTAGAGATCACCCAGGTTTTCTATTGCACATTTATTATACATTCCATCTTCAGTTAAAATTTTTGCATGATACAAGGTCTATATTGAAATTCCTTTTTGTGTTGCATGTGGCTGTCCAAGATTTTTGGCATTCTTAACTAAAAATGATAATCTTTTCTTGATTTTATTTATTGTTTATTTATCAAAGATCAATTCACAATGCTTATGTGGTTTAATTTTGAGACTCGTTTTCATTGATCTATTTTTCTATCCTTCTGCCAATACTATACTTTTCAAATAATGTAGATAAATGGAGATATGAAATTTAGTGTTGTTTATGTCCTATTTCATCCTTTACCTTTAATATTTCTTTGGCTATTTGGGGTCTTTTGTCTGTTCATGAAATCATTAACGCTGTGAGGTAATATCCAGAATATAACTTACTGAGAATTGAGTGAGGCAGAAATAAATTTGTAAATCAATTTGAAAATAGCTGAAATTTTATCATTGAATCTTCCACCCTGAGTATTAGATTTGAGCACTTACACATTTAGGACTGTTACTTACTCAACAACCCCCAGTCCCTGTCTCACACAACTCCTCCCTTTTCCTCCCTTTCCTTTTCCTCTGAGAAGGTAGAGGTCCTCCCTGGCACCTCAAGTCAATGCAGAACTCAGTACATCCTCTCCCACTGAGGCCAGACAAGCAGCCTCTTCTGTTAGGAGAAAAGAATCCATGGGCTTGTAACAGAGTCAGGGACATCTGCTCCAGTTGTTGGGGGACATGTATAAAGATCAAGTTGCATGTGCAGAGGGCATAGGTCCAGTCCATACATGCACTTTTGTTGGAGGTTCAGTCTCTGGGAGTTGGAAAGGGCCCAGATTAGTTGATTCTTGATCTTCTTGTGGATTCCTTTTCTCTTTTGCTTCCCTTAATCACTCACCCAACTCCTCCACAAGAATCCCTGAGCTCCATGTAACAATTAGCATTGGGTCTCTGCATCTGTTTCCATTGGATACATGGTAGAATCACTCAGGAAACAGTTAGGCTAAGCTCCTTTCTGCAAGAACAGAGTATCCTTAATAGTGCTGGATTGGTTCTTTTACATGGGATGGGTCTCAATTTGGACCAATAATTGTTCATATATTTAGTGTTTCTGCTTCCGTCTCTGCTCCATTTTTTATCCCTAAATTTTTTGTAGGTAGGACATACTTTAGGTTGAAGTTCTTGTGGATGTGTTGGTGTCCTTATCCCTCCAATAGGAGGAGTTCTGCTTGGCTACAGGAGGTAACCACTAGCTTCATATCTTCCACTGCTGGGAGTCGCAGCTAGAGTCACTGCTATACTCTCTCTGCACCCTTCTTCTCCCATGTCTCTAGAGAGGAATGCTACATACACAAACTTATATTATATTCTGTTTAACTTGCTTGTACTTTTTTCTTTTTATTCTACATTTATTTATTTATTCACTTTACATTCCAACCACAATCCCCCACCTGAGCCCCATGCTATTCCTCTCCCTATCCCTTATCTCATCCAGTTCCTTCCACCCATCCACCTCTGATGACTATTTTATTCCCTTTCTCAGTGAGATTCAAACATCTTCCTTTGGGCCTTGTTATTTTGCATCTTTGGGTCTGTGGATTCATTTGTATTCTTTTATCACAATTGTATTACTCAAAATCTTTAATTATTTTGTTGCATTTTTACCTTTTAATTTGGGATGTTATTATAAATTATATTGTGTTTTCCATCTATGTTCATCATAGACTTTGATATGTAATTTTATTTTTGTCTAATATCACTACCTGATTTTGACATTTGTCATCATAGAATGAGGTAGGAATATCTCCTCTCTCTTTGAAAGAGTTGTTTTAAATTGCTATAATTTATTCATCACATATTTGGTAACAATTCTTAATAAGTCCATAAGGATGATGCTTGTAATAATTTATTTAATATATTTAATGTATCATAGACCTATTATATGTTGTGTACATCTTTTATGAATTATGACCAACTGTACCTTCTAAGGAATGTTACCTATTTTTCAAACTCATATATAAGAATTTAATCATCATATTTTTTATTATCCTTTTAGCATTCATCTACAATTATATACTGTGTTCTCTTTCTGACATTAGTATTTACATTTACAATATTGTCAGTAAATTTCTGTATAAGACACGTATTAATGTTTAAAATAGAGGTCTTGAAATGTTTTGTAAAGTAAATTCGTTTGTTACATGTTTTGTATTTGTGGCCTTTTTCAATCTTTTCATTGTTTTATCTTCTAAAGTTTGCATATGACATATGTAATATGGGGGAGAATTCATTATCTAGGAAACATTGACTTTCAAGAATGTTTATAGCAATATTGAGAAATTCTTTACTGTTATTACCATCACAAAAAGAAGCTAAAAACTAACAGGTGATGTTCCTGAGATGTGTCCAACTTGGAATAAAATCTATGATGAATTTGCTCCAGTAGGTAAGGCCCGTGAGAAATTCATTTTTGGGAAGATTCCTGCTATTAATATGCTTTTCCTGCTAATGTTAAACATATATTACAATCACTAGGTGTTAGCCCACACTTTTGAGCAGATCTCTGCAGACTTATGAAGATACTATATCACTTCTATTATGTAGTGATGCTATATAGACAAATAGATAATAATTCTGTAAAATTTTTTTATTTGATTTAAATAATTCTTGGAAAAAAGTTCATAATTATGGTCTTAGTTTGTAGAAAGATGTAATAAAAGTAGAATCAAGAATAGAATGTGCCTGCTCCTTAGAATAGTAAGTAAAGGCTACATAATAAGAAATACAATGAGCTTTCATAATCACACTAAAAAGAGAAATAGACTGGGGACAATTTTGGGTTCAAGGAAAAACATTTAGATCCAATGATAAAGTCACAGGTATCCTCTATGATAAGGCAAGGGCATGTAAAAACTACAGCATTGATCTTTTAATGATTATATTATAATAAAATACTGCTTTGAACTTAATATCAGCATCCTTTTTATCTCCCATTGTATCTCTAAGATAATTTTCTAAAGAACATTTTGCCTAAGAAAGAGCAGAGAGAAGAAATAAAGTTGTTAATTGAATGGATTGGCTTGGCAAGCTTTGCCTCATCTACTCACCCACCACCCAAATGTATATATTTGTTTATCTACATGTTTGGGTATAGGTATATGCTGTGTATTTATGTAAGCATGTATGAATGAATTATTGTGGAGTTGATTGTGACAGACAGTGGGGCAGGGCCAGAGTGTGGGTGTATTAATGTTTTAATGTATATGTGTCTATGCATATTTGTCTGTATATAACATCATCACAGTCTGTCACCTCCAAGGAACTTAGAACACAGGTCAGCTATTCAAGCAAAGTAACTTAGACTTAAGACAGTTAAACATTTTATCAAAAAATAGCAACCCTAAATATCTCCTAAGACCAAGTCTTAACCCCAGCCACTGAAGTTCTTCTCCTTGCCCTGCCTTAAGAAGAACCAAACAAGAAAGAAGAACCACTGGGCTGGCCCCTGGCACTGTACTGTTATTGCTTCCAATATTTCTTCTTTTTTCTCTTCTCTGTCTACTGTGGACACTAAAAATACACTATACCTTTTGATCTTGGTTGTGTTTTGTTCTTATTTTTTCTCTCTGCATTACTCTTTTGGGAATCTTATAGATATATCATGAGGCTCAAAAAGATTTCTTCAGCCATATTAGTTCTACTGATCCGTCTATCAAAGGCATTCTTAATTCATTTTTAAGATGTCCATATTTCTGCTGATATTGTTAATATATGATTGGAAACTGCTTTCTCTATTACAATTTGTATCATGTAAAACTTTTACTTCACAATTTACTTACTCTGCTATATCTAAGTATGGATTTATTTTTTTTCTCTTATAACATATGTGTGTTTCTGAATTCCTCGTGTTTTTACTACATGAGCTGACAAAAGGATTAACAGCAAGTAGGCTGTTAATGAAGTAATGAAAGTTATGTACACAGATGTATTTTCTATATTTTCATTATTATGCTTCAGTATTTTAGTAATCTTCTGTGGTTAAACTGTGAAATTCATAAGTGATTTTCAGTTAGATATCATCCCCAATTTTTGGCAAAGCAGGTTGAATAGAGTAAAATAGACTTGAGAATTTCCTTCTACCACATAATATAGCTCCTGATAAAGCCCAAATAGATTAAGCTCTAGAAAAACCAGATTTTCCCCCTTGATTATAGACCAAGATAAAAAGAATATTATGTCATAGCATATTTAAAAATGATTCATTTCTTCATTTCTTCTTCTAGTAGCATGAGCCAGTTTCAGCTGACATTTCCGGTGAGAATCTGGTTGAATTTCTTGAGGAACAATTCAATATTATTTTAGATTATCACTAGGAATCTCTTTCATACTGCGTTTATCTGTCAGGGTTGACCATATTGAACTTCTGTGTCTTCACATGAATGAACTCACTATGAATGAACACCATGACTAGGAGAGTTTATAAAGGAAAACACTAATTGCATCTTTGATTACTCTTTTTCAGAGGATGAATTTATGCCCATCATGGTGTGTGGATGGCATCGGACATGCAGATATGGAGCTGGTTCGAACAAGAGAAAGAGAAGAGAGAGAGGGTGGTTGAGGGAGGGTTGGCAGGAGACAGAGAGAGAGAGAAAGAGAGAGAGAGAGAGAGAGAGAGAGAGAGAGAGAGAGAGAGAGAGAGAGAGAGAGAGAGAAACTGGGCCTGACTAAGGATTTTGAAATTGCAAACCCCATGTCTCATGATACATATCCTTCAACAAGGCCATATATCCTAGTCTTCCCAAACTGTCAAACAAGTAGGGATCAAGGATTCAAGTGTATGAGCTATGGGGAACATTTTGTTTTAACCTTCACATTCTGTTTTACTTGTCAATCATAAACCAGTTTTTCTTACGTTAGCAATGATTTCCATAGAAAACTTTGCAACTGGGTTTTGGCTCACATAATATGCCATTCTCTGAAATTGTTTTTCTGTCTCAGCTTCAAGGGTAATGCCTAGGCTTTTGATCTTACTTTTGAGCTGAATTAACATGTTCAGTTTTCATAATGGTTATTTTTATATTGTTTTGCTTCATTTTTAAGTTTGAATGGTGATTTTACCTTCTTTCCATTGTAGATAAGAACGCAGAGATGATTTAACTTTCATGATGATTTTGTAAATTAGGTAGCATGTTTATGATGTTTTTATGGGTAAGCAACTGAAGCAGAGAGCAGTTCTGTGAATTTTGGAAGAACTCAGTTATTAATGTTAGACATACAACTGGGGAATGTATTTATCTAGCCCCAAAACTCTTTCAAAAGTCCTACCTTTGATATGTTAACATTATTTGCTTAGAAAGAATTCCCTAGAAAAAGTCCGATTTGAGTTCATTCTCATACTCTAACCTCCTTTCAAAGCTCTATTCCATGTTTTGCTACTTCACATACATACTACAGACTTCTCCAGTATCTTAATATGTAGTTGATAGGAGACATTGAAGAAAGACTCTTACTCCTCCACTTTCTGTTTTCTAGATCTTGTTATTAAATTAGTTAAAATAGCAGAGAGAAATTACAGTTGCAATGCACTTAAAGTCATTAGTCAGTTGACTTTAAAACATAAGAGAAAAAGTGAGGGGTCATACATAGAAAGATTAGAGTGTAAGAGAAATCTATGTAATTATAATATTGATGGCTTAGAACATAGAAGAATTGTAAGCTCCTAGAAGTTGAAAAATTGTCTATAACACCCTTTCCAAGGCTTATAGTATATATCATAGAAGAGAATAAAGTAATGTGAGATCCAGTGGAAGAGGAATCTTAGTTTATATCACTTTCTTCTAGACACAATATGGTTGTTATATTTTTCAACTCTTAACAGTTATGGTTTCGTGCACAAAAGATTCCCTAAGACTAGGATAATCAAAATCTTCCCTTTGAAAAGAAAGGGCTGGTGTATCCCTGTGTTCTCCAAAGATTTATAAATTAATATGATATTTGATGGGTGAGGGAGAGACATTTTCTTCATTGTTATATTGCTATATAGAGAAAGTCATTGTCTTCATTGTTGTAGGCAGTGAATGGCAAGGAGCACATAATGTCAATGACTGACATCCGTGTTCCTATAAACAGTCCTATTGAAGTTTGTTACTTTACCTGAAATCAAAGACAAGAAGTAGGGAGCAGTGTTTGGCAAGTGGGAGTGGAGTGGAACCACAGAGTTTAGGTATAGAGAATGGGATTATAGGGAGAGATGGGTCTCCCCAGGAAAGAGAAATAGAATAAATTGTTGTGAATGGATGGGATGGGGGATGAAGTGGAAAGATAAAGTGGAGAAGAAGAGGTGGGGAAAGGAGGAAATATAAGGGAAGCAAAAATGAAGAACCATTTGAGGGGTAGTATGGAAACAATATAGTAGAAGTCTCTTAAAATACATACATATATGAACACAATCTAAATTAAATTGCCAAATTATTGTGGAGACAAAGCTCCAACTGAAGCTTCTAATACCAGAATTAAGTTACATCTAATTGAGTTGTTTACAACAGTGGTACCATGCACCCTTAAACAACCCTAGCTGTTACCAAGACTATAAGTTGTTCTCCACTAACTGAAAGCAAGACTTTACTGCTGAAGACAGTACCTACACAACTCATAGTACATGGAGAAGTCAAGGTATTTTATATCTAGAGCATTCACCATTAAGTGCTAGTTTTTTTGGTACAGGAAGATAATGTGCAATTCTAGTATGTGTACGAAAAAGAGAAATATAAAACCAATCCATTCATAAAGATTTGATGTGCAATGGTGTTCCACCTGTAAGATGCACTAGTGCAATGGTGGCACAAAGCTTTGGGGAGTAAACAACCAATATCTTATTGACCCAAAGTCCCCACTCCATGAAAAGGAACCCATACTTTCTGTGTGACCAAGGATTTAGGACTAGATAGTCGTGGCTCCTAATGTAAAACTAAACACTACTGTTCAAATAAGTAGCAATAACATGACTTTTGATGATATTTTGTTATGCTCATTGATCAGTGTCTTGCTCAGCCGTCATGAGGGAAGTTTTCTCCTACAGCAAATAGAAACCAATGTATAGATCCACAGTCAGACAATATTCAAATAGTAAGAGACCTCAGAAATTCATTCTTCAATGGTTTGTCTACATCAAATCTTTCCCTAAAGGGCCCAGAGAACACTGTAGAAGAGGAGGCAGAAAGAATGTAAGAGCCGGAGAAGATTGAGGACACCAGGAAAAGAAGACGCTCTAAATAAGCATGAGCACAGCTCATATGAACTCAGAGACTGAAGCAGAATGTATAGCACCTGAATGAGTCTGTACCAGGTCTTCTGCATGTCTATTATAACATCCAGTTTAGTGATTTTCTGGGAATTCCTCAGTGTGCAAATGAATAGATTCCAATTTCCTTTGCCTCTCAGGCTCTTTTTCTTCCATGTACTTCTTTTGTCCAAACCTGATGCATTCGTTGTTATTTTATCCCACTATACTTTATTTTATTATTATCCCTTAGAAATCTATTTGTTTTCCACTGAGAGACAGGAAGGGAGTGGATCTAGATGAGAGGGGCGCTAGGGAGAAACTGAGGAACATGTTGTGTAAGAAAAAAAAACTATTTTCAATTGAAGGAAAAAGATTAGGTGAATAACTGTGGAGAGTATAGTAGGATGGGTGCAATATGATGAAAATGCATTATATAAATTTATAAGATGCAAAACAGAAACACATTATTATAAATGATTAACATTAATTTATTAATGTAATAAATAAAATATTGAAATAAAATGAAAAATTAAAAATAGAAGTAAACAGATTTTCAACTTGATTTCCAGGAAGGAATGCTCTTCTGAGACTTCAGCATAATAAAACTTTGTCACAATTGTAACTGAAGTAACTGCAAGAAAAACTAATGTGATTGTTTTAGAGAACCAACTTAATTTTGATTAAGCACACTAGGAAGAATATATTTTCTTTCTCCTTCTAAACTTTTGTGTCAGTACTGACACTCTTATCTGTACCTCCATTAGGTTTTCAATGCTGTATCCCTCCATTGACATTGGATTGTTAAGGCATAAGTTCTTTTCTCAACAGTTACATTTATCCCAGATCAAAGACAAGGCCATATCTTTTAGTATACACTAAATAATACAAGATTTTGCAAATTTATTGGAGCATCTATATGGTAGTAATTCTTTGCACAGGTAAAGGAGATGTAATATGTTTGCTCCTAACAAAACATTACCACTTTCCATTGTAAAATGGTGTGAGAGGTTATAATACCAGAAAGTCTTGTTTGAAGTTGCTTGCTATGTGTTGGTCATACCAGGTATCCACGGTCCCATAGCTTTGCTGCTTCTTCTCTTTTTTTATAACCCCATTGGTGAACAGCTTAACATATGTTGAAAAGATTAACATACAATTTAAAATGTCAGATTACTTTCCAGTTATTAAAGCCATACTTTGGGATGGTTTGCCAAAGTGCCACTGAAAATTAGTTCAGTGAAGGAAAAAGTGCAATTTTCCTCATTGCTAGGTAGTTACATATGTTATAGAGTTTACTGTAGAATGCTGTCTTTGGGGACATTTTGAATTAAGAGAATGTTGTTTCAACAAAAAATTACCAAACATAACCAATAATTACTTGTCAGAATTTTCAGTTTTTTACAATGCTGATTTCCTCTGCAATTTAATCTGTAGTTGCCATGATGTTAACTGGCTCATAATAACCTCAATGAAAGTCTGCAGGAGACCTATTTATGATGACATTATAATGAGAGAATAGAATGAGGATATGTATAAAATTTAAGTCCAAAAGGGACCTATTTTGATGTCAATTTTATGTCACAATGAATATGATGTTGGGATTATTATGATGCCATCTTTGGAGGCCCCATGTTGAGAGGTACAATTTTATAAGCATGCAAATATATTGCAGTACATATGTGAGTGCTATATGAACTAACAAAAGAAACAATCAAATAATAGTTCTTATATCAATCATGTTGCTACAAAAATGCCAAGGGCAGACTCACTCTAATGAAATTAGGCAGAATCAGTGAGAAATAAAACATGTTCCATAGAGAGTGGAATTTGAGTTGAGCAGCATTACTACTAAGCTCAATTACTTATTAACTTGGTTTGGCAAATACCTTAATGTGGCATATATCTCTTGGACATGGAGAATATGTGAAGGTTAAAGTTCTTTCTTTCCCTCAACATAAAGATGAAAAGAAACTTTCAACATTGAGATTTCTAAATCAGCACATCAATTAATTTCATGCTATTTCCTATCTCTTTCTTAATCTATCAGTTACAACTGTTTCCCTGGTATGGAAAATATATAAGTTGATTTTTAAAACCTGGAATGTTTCATATAAGCATTTAAAAGGAGGCTTAATAGTGTATAAGTGATAACACTGTGATTTGAAACCTGTAGTGAGAATATTGTTTTAAAAAGTCTAAAGTCTTATTTACATTACATACTAAATTATTTGTGGAAGTGCATAGTCCACTTGGAACTGGTGTTAATACAGAACTCTGGAACTTTCATAAGATTTGTTCTAAAAATGGTGTGTAATCCAAAAGAGTAGTAATAATGGTTCATAATATTTTGTTTGATTCAGAAAACAAATGATAGAGTGCTTAATGATTTCTAAAAGATTAATAGGCTATCATAACAAATGGGAAAACCAAGTTAGAACCAGAATTGAAATAACAACATATCATGGTGTTTCCTATAACAGTATAATATACAACAGTATATATTCACTAATAAGTGGATAATAGCCAAAAGAAGTATAGAATACCCAGGATACAATCCACAGAACTCAAAAAGGACAAGGGGCCCAAGTGTGGATGCTTCTATCCCAGTTGGGAGGGAGAAGAAAGCAATCACAGGAGTAGAGAGGGAGGGAGCAAGGTAGGGAAAGAGGGAGGGAGGAAAGGAAGGAAGGAGGGAGGGAGGAGCAGGGGAGGGAAAGGGAATAGGGGTGGAAGAACACGATCTTATATTGGGTGGGAGAAAAGGACTGAAGCACTGAGGGCCAACAGAAAGAACGGAAACAGGTGATCTCAGGAGAAGGGAGGTTGGGAGGACCCTCCAGAATGTACAAGAGACCTGGGAAGTGAGAGAATCTCAGGACTCAAAGGGGTGACCCTAGATAAAATGCCCTACAGTGGGGAGAGGGAACTTGTTGAGGCCACCTCCAGGAGAAAGACAGGACTTCAAGTGAGGGATGGGGTTGCTATCCCACAGTCAAAACTCTGAACCATAATTTTTCCTGTCTGAAAGAAGTGCAGGGATAGAAATGGAGAAGAGCCTGAGGAAAAGAAGTTCCAACAACTGGCCCAAATTTGGATCCAGCTCAAGGGGAGGACCCAAGGCCTGACACAATGGAGTGCTCAAAAAGAGGATCCTATCATGACTACCCTCCAAAAGACTCAACGAGCAGCTGAAAGAGTCAGATGTGGATAGTTGCACCCAACCAATGGACAGAGCTGCTGACCCCTGTGGTTAAATTAGGGAAAAGCTGGAAGAAGCTGAGAGGAGGGCAGCCCTGTAGCAGGACCAGTAGTTTCAACTAACCTGGACCCCTGAGATCTCTCAGACACTGTATCACCAACCAGGAGCATACACAGCTGAGATGAGGCCCCCAACACATATACAGCAGAGGACTGCTGGGTCTGGGTTCGGTCAGAGGAGATGCACCTAACCCTCAAGAGACTGGAGGATCCAAGGAGTATGGAGATCTGGTAGGGTGCAGTGTGGGGCTGTGGGGATATCCTCCAGGAGATGGCTGGAAGAAGTATAGGATGTGGAACAGTCAGAGGATGTACCGGGAGGGGAATAAATTCTGGATTGTATAAAAGATTAAATAAAATTTCAGAAAGTGAAACTATAGGGTACTTCTTACTTTAAGAATATTTTCTAGATTGTTATTAAAGTGTAAAACATTAGCCATGTCACTGTAAGTAAGAAGACTTATAACACTGATAAAATAAGGACTTGTTAATGATGATCCAGAAGCCATGTAGAATATAAAGATACATAATAAATTAATTCCACAGGTAAAGGCAATATTCATGCACACAGTCAACATTTAAGGGATCATGAGAAATTAGTAGACAGACTAAAGTAAATGGTCAATTTGTTATATAAACATCAAGCATGAAGCCTAAATGAAAGAAAGGCTAAAAGTATATCCAGGCACTATTTCTTTAAAAGATGTACTGAATGGCAGGGATAGTTGCTATTACTGAATACTGGTTAGATGTTCAGTATACCTCCTATATACTATTGCCTACAACCCCTCAAGTTAAGATTTTATATCTATTTAGAGATAAGGAAATGAAAGCTGTGTTAGTTCACTTTGGAAATCTTTTCCAAACACCATAAACTGAGGAGCGTTAAGAACAGAAATTTATTTCTCATATTTCTGGAGGCTCAAAGGATCTAAGATCAAGATGTCGACTTGATTATTGTTCACACTGACTCTCTTCTTCAAGTAATGTGTTTCCTTGCAAGTATTGCCCCTGCTCACACTTCATGACTTTAGGCCAACAATTAAGTGAACAGGAGCTAGCCTGTCACAGTCTTCTTCATCAGTTATTGTAACTGCAGAGCATCCAAAACCTACAACAAAGACTTTATTTCCTATAACAAAAGGAATTCCTGGCCTGATGCTAAGTTGTATGCTCTTCATACATAATAAGTCCATTCACTGCCACTTTTTCCTGGGCTCCTTAACAGACCTTTCTGTGCTACTTTAATTTTGGTGAATATTACAGGAAGACTGAATTGTCTAGTGATTTGGCTAGTCTTTCCTTATTTATTAGCCTTTGCCAACATTTATTGCCTCCTTTGGCAGCCATGATCTATATTTCTCCTGTTCTTACGTTCATATACTACAATCAAGTTCTTCAGATCTGTACCTTATCGTAGCAGCTTCGTTTTATATAGGTGCTTAAAATTTAACCTATTTTATGGTGACACATGTAAATCAGCAAATCACTGAGCAAAATTCTTAGCCACTATAGGATATATTTTCTCTTTCTTCTTAAAGTCCTTTATACTCATTTACTTTCTATTTTTATCTAGGAATAGTAGTCACAGACTAACAAATTGTAGATGAGTTAATGAACCTTGTTTGTGGTTATTAGATTTCTATCTTTCCAAGACTGGAGAAATAGCTCCGCTGTTGAGAGCATGTTCTGTTCTTGCAGAGGACCCACATTTGGTTACCAGCACCCAAGAATGTAGGACAGCTCACGAGCACCTGTAGATCCAGCTCCAGGGGATTTGGTGCTCAGTTCTGACTTTCATAGGTAGAAATTCTACAAATGCATTATAAAAAAATAAAAAATAAATAAATGTTAAAAATGCTGGCGGTTCTTTTGGACTTCTTTTTTCTTTTACCTTTAAAACATTTCTAATTGTTCTTTCTTTTTTCATCAGGGGGTTGCACAGATAGCATCTCTGCTCAAACTCCCTTTTCCAACCATTCCTTTTCAGAATCACCAGGCATTCTGGAGCTTCACTGTTACTGTATCAACGGCACTGCTCCTGAACCCCTAGCTGTCTATTATCTACTGTTGATATCTTTTAGCATTCCAACATAATTCATAAGAATGTGAGTTGCTTGCAAGTTAACATGATAGCTGAATAAAATTGCATTCCTGTTCCCATTTATGCAATAGACACTCAAAGTTTCATAAAAGAATATGTGAATTGTCCCTACCTTTATAATAAATGCTTTCTCACTTGTCTCCAGCCAAATAAAAAAAACTAATGTTTAAAGCATATAACTATCCTTGGAAGATTTTTAATTTATTTTTTCTCTTCAGTATTGGATTTCAACAAAAGACATTGGGTATATAAGGCAAGTAATCAGCTTCTGGGCCCTGCATTCAGCCTTGAGTTTTTGAGACAGGTAGAGTCCTGTTCTGTAAGTAATGCCTTTATTTCATTATGTGATAGGATGAGATGAGAGCCATGTCCAACAACCTGGGTTGAGATGAGAGCTTATTTTCTCTGTTCTAACTATCTCCAGGCCTAGGTCTGGATGCATCTAGCTGCCATCCAGTCTATTCTTCTAATCACACTGATTCAGTCTGGTTTCTCTCAATTTTGGACTGAATTGCTGTGCTTGGCCTTTACTAACTTTAGCAATATATTTTAATCTTTTTAATTCTCTAGTTCATTCTATCTTCATGAATGTCTAGCTTGCTGTTTTTGAAGAAGTCTCTGTAACACTGTCTCAATATAACTGCCGTACACACATAATCACCATTCTACCTTCTACTTCTCTCATTGCTTTTGAGTAACCTCTCTTTCCTGTGCTATTCTCACATGACTTGGGCACATCCTAGCTCTGACTTGTTCTGTCAAATCTTTCTAGGATTTATCACTTTGCCTGCCTGTCAATTAGAAGTCATTTTCAAATATAGCTTCATCTTTACAACCTAAATTACACTGTCTATTAGAGATTTAATGTGTGTACTAAGGATCTGTTTGAATTCTAAAACATGTCTGCATTCTAACTGGATCACATAGACATAGAAGATCTTTTATGTAAGTTCTCCTGTACCCCAACATTTCTTTGAAGTTACAATGTTCCTCCCTCTGTTTCTTGAGAGCTGTGAAGAGAAGCATGTGCTACCATGAGAGCCTTTGAAACTATTATTTATATGAATCTAATGTTTTTGATCTCCACTATGGTTTGTATAATCCTATAATCATAGGTATTAGCTTTCTATTAATCCCTTAGGGAAGTCTCAATGTCTCTTCTGTCTGCAGCCCTAAACAAATGGATGTGATATTCTAACAAGGTAACCATTCACTCATTTGAAATTATTGTCTAACAAATGCAAAGCATCTGGAAATTTAGAAACATCTAGATGAGAGAATCCAATATTCACTTTACATCCAGATGTTTTGGTGTCATGTAGACACAAACACAAAAAATTTGATTTTGAAACACTAAACAAAAGCTTTCCTTATAGTTATGGATTATATTACTTTTATTTTCTCAGGTACAAACTTGAATATAACTATGTTTCTAGAACTGGCCAAACATCAATTAGTAAGCACAAGCCATCCTATGTACCAAAAATCACAAGTTAATAATTGAAATGAAATTTTGTTTTCTGAAAAACATTGTGCAAAGCAGCAGACTATATATCTGTTGGTTTATATCCTTACTACATATATATTGTTGAACACTGAACCTGCCCAAAGTATAGAAAACAGTACAGTAACTCACTGCAAAGAATGAGACATATTCCAATGAGGAAAATATGGCTTTGTTATCAAACATAAAGGATCTATAGGAATGTCAGGCTTATGAAAATTTCTTCTAACACATGCTGAAGCATTATACTCTCACTTTTAAGATTAAAAGTGAAGAGAGTGAGGCATTTTGGAAGAAAAGCCTTTGGAGTATTTACAAGGCTGGAGACGTGTACAAAATAACACAAAGTCTATATTTAATACATGTAAATTTATAAGAGCAAAGATCCTTCCAATTTACTTTTTAGTTCTTGGAACCAATCACATAACCTGTGATAAATCTGATTTTCAATTGTGTAACCGTTCCTGGGGCTGAACTTACTGTTAAAGTATTTACAGTAAAGCTGACCAAATCTGTCACACAGGCACAAGTAATAGCTGCATATCATAAAGTCCACTCATTCAAGTGCTTTGGTGAATAAATTCATCTTTAATCATATGAAAAATCATATCATAATTTATACTGTGTTAAATATACCCTTTATAGATTAGTTTCATAATTTTACATTGTTTGAATGTTCTTTTTCCCTGCTATTATGTATTTACCTAGTGGAGATCTATAGCATATGACTTAATTCTGTAAACTATTAATTTATACTCATTTTGCATATGTCAACTCTAATAATTATGGTGCTATACAATCTGCATCAGCTGGCAGTATGTTGGCAGAAGCAGTTATGTTTATTATTATTATTTACATTGCAATTTCAGCTTCCTTTTTATTTTCGTTGCATTCCAAGTTATCTATGTTTGTCATTTTCATACGACTGAAAGAGATGGCCAATATTTGTTCATGATCTTTCCAGCACCTGTGAAGCATGGGATCTAATGTCATTCACACATTAATATTTTTAGTTTAAATGGGTTTTAATCCTCATTGTGTGTTAAGAACTAAATTTGGAAGTGGGGAAAATATATTCACAAAAATCGACTTAATAACCTGTTATGAGCTATATTCATAAATGACATGAACATTTTGCAAGTTTTTCTAGTAGAAAGCTCACTGGAACCATCAGTGAAATGGTTTTGAGATACAAAAGAAGAGAAAGAGCAGACAGGATCAATGAGATGTTTGACTGTTGTTTCCTGTACATCCACATCCTGCTGTTTAAAATTCATGAATTTTAATGCTCTTTAGTACCTAAAGCATATTTTATCTGTCAGATTATTACTGATTATTATTTGTATAACACAGTTTACTGAATTAAGGCAGTAGTGGAGGTCATTATAGATTGAATACAAAAATTTTACATATGTCATTGTCATATAGAGTAGAGAAAATTAGATGTGTTAATCCTTTAGGCAGTGAAAGCTTCCTGTATGCCCTCCAAACTTTGATTATCACTGAGTAGTGACAGGAATTTGTGTGTGGTTAACTATTTCTAGGAAAAGGTAGATGTGACAGGTCTAAACACAGGTAATAAGGAAAGTTAGAAATTTGTGCTAAGAAAAATTAAATCATGAGACAAATCTCAGCTAAAATATCAGTTTATCAGCAAACACATTATCAAGTCCCTTAAGAATATTTTCTAAATAAGTTTTTGTGATTATGGAGATAATTTCTGAGCCTCTGGGTTCAGAGGAGTATGTATTAACACAACACATGCACATAAACACGACACACACACACACACAAATATATATATATATATATATATATATATATATATATATATATCCTTTCATAATATACACAGAATTTTGGCTGACCATAATTATTGTTGATAATTATCAAAATTATTATTGATACACTGGAACAGAATACTCAACACCAGACATAGTAGATAATGACTGTGTTTTTACAATTGCTATTTTTTACTGCTATATCTAAAGCTGATGTATTGAGCTGTCACTGTGGAATGTTTATCATGATCCCACCCACGGACATCTTTGTTACAGTAGTGGTTAGCAAAGTACTTCGTGATCTTTATGCCTAAATGATGCCCGACAGCTCAGGTTTCACTATCATCCTTGGAAGGAACTTCTTACTACTACTTCCTTGACCTTGGATGATAAAAGGACACAAAGGGGAGTCTAACAACCTTCTGCATCTAAAAGAAAATGACATCTTTAAAAAATGATCTCATCTCTTTCTAGAGAAAATAGAGTCATTATCCTCCCTTCTCCTCCCTTTAGCTGCTCCATTTTCTGCCCTCCAATATATGAGGCCACCCATGACATGAAAAAATTTAGTGCAGGTAAATCCAACTCACTCTAGGAAAAGCCACAAAAAAGACAAAAGAAGCTGAATAGGTCAGCTGTTGCTGGTGCATTCAAGCTAAATCAGCCAGGAGTTAAAAAAAATCAAGCATAGTGCATTCTCACAAAAGTTAACAATGAGGAATGAGTCTGATCAATGGACAGGAAGGTAAAGGAGGAAGTGACTTGTAGGTGAAAATGTACTCAGAGAAATACAGCTATTGATAGCTAACTGTGGAGTAAACAAAAGAAAATAGAAATCACTTGCAAATTCATTTAAACTAACTTAGTTTAACAGGAAGAATGTTTGTGAGGAGATCATACCTGGTCAGCAGTTGGGCACCTTACAGTTTGAGGTCTCATACAGACACTAGTAAATTGGTTTGTCATTTAGTCCTTAACAGAGAGAATGACAGTTGTCTCTCTTTTGTTCCCAATGACATTTTAAAGATCTGTTTGAAGTTCTACAGGGAAATAAATCTCAAAATTTAATATTTGACTTTTTTTGTAATTAGCCAGCCATTTCAAGATATTGTTTTAAAATATTCTTTTATTTAAAATACATTTTTATCCTTAGAGTTTCATCCCCGACCTGAATCCAAGACTTGGCTGTCAGTCAGAATCTGGTAGGACCTCTAAGAAGACAGCCATCCTAGGCTCCTGTCTGCAAGCACAACATAGCATCGGTAACAGTGTCAGAGTTTGGTGGCCGCAAATAGGATAGATCCCTAATTGGGCCAGTCATTGTTAGACCATTTCTTTAGTTTCGGCTCCAATTTTTCTCTGCATTCCTATAGACAGAAACAATTTTGGACTGAAAAATTTGAAGGTGGTTGGTGTCCCTATCACTCACGTGGGGGCCCTGTCTAACTATTGAAGGTGGTCTTTTCAATCTCCCAGACACTAACCTACAAACCAAAGAGCACACATGGGATGGTTCAAGGACCTGTGGTTCTGGCATATAAGTGGCAGAGGACTGCCTTGTCTGGTCTCAGTTGTAGAGGATGTGTCTTATTCTGCAGAGGCTTGATACCACAGGAAGAGGTGATGCGATGGGGTATGGGGATTGTGGTGGAAGGAACTCTTAGAGAGGAAGGAGTAGGGGAATGGGAAAAGAATGCTTTGATGGTGAGTCCTTTAGAATTAAGGCAACATTTGGATATAAATAATAATAATAATAATAATAATAATAATAATAATAATAATAATAATAATAATACTGTCTATAATATATGTATAATGTGTATACAAGAAATGTATAATATATATACATATGTGAATGGAATATATATGTCTGTGTGTATGTGTGTGTGTGTATGTGTGTGTGTGTGTGTGTGTGTGTATGTGTGTGTGTATGAAAAAGAAACCATGAATATGAATTTAAAAGAGAGAAGGGGAGCACATATGGGAGGCTTTGGAGAGAGGAAAATCAAAGGAGAAATAACATAATATGTATGACAATCTCAAAAATTAAAAGCAAAATTAAAGTAATATTGACTAGTTATCTTATTTGGGGGAGATTGGAAATTCATGAATGGCTTGAGAATTGGTGAATCTTGACTATTTGGAAGGAGAAAATAAGTAACGAGAGGAAAAGCTAAAGTTAAATTTATAAACCGATTTGTGCTGGTTGAGTTTTATGAATAAAGATTTATCTAGGTTAGAAAAATATTCAAATTGTCACTCAACATTCAGAACTGTGATGTTGGTTACTGACGTGAAGTTGTTTTTGAAGATACAGGTTAGATGAAATTAGGTATATATAAATTATATCTGAAATTATACATTTACTTATAGTGCAGGTTATATAAACTCAATCAAACAGAATCCAGGATCAAATAATTCTAGTATAGGAAGAAGATACATAATAGGACGTCATCAGAAAAAGGCAGAAGTATTTACAAGGCGGAGGAAACATGTAAGCCAAGAAAAGCACCAGCTGTAGCAAAGTAAGTTGGCACAAAGAGTTATCAAGTGCTACGGAGAAGGAAAGAGACTGAGGGCTAATAGACTGTCACTCAATAATTATGAGGCAAACAATCAGCTTCAGAAACAGTGTTTGTAGAAGAGTGGAAAAAACTTGCCGTACAGCAAATGAGTTAAACTGTAGGTGGAGAAAATAGGAAAAGTAAATATATGTTTTATATTTAAAAACTGTGCCTGGACCTGTAGTGATTTGATATGGTGATACCGAGGGTGACTCCCTCTCCTCAGAGAAGGGAATGAGCGAATGAGAGACAGAAGTGGGGGCACTGTTTGAAGAGGGGAGCTGATATTGGTATGTATATTGAATAAATGAATTAATGAGAAAATTCTCTATTGGGAAATAATTTGAGATTATAATTATCATTCTGTACTTCCCTTCCTTCCTCTAAACCCTGTTAGGTACTATGTATTTCTTGCTCTTTTCAAACCCATGGATTCTTTTTCTATTATTGCTGTTACACACACACACACACACACACACACACACACACACACACACACACACACAAGTTTATGTAGGAATTCCTAAATATATAAATAGAGCCTACTCATTCTGTATAACATAACTTTTATGTATATCAATTTAGGCATTTGGTATTCGATAACCAAGTGGTGTGCTCTTGTCTGCAAAAGACTATTTCTCCCACTCAACATTCTTAAGTTGCCTGTTGTATTTTGTCTAGTGTAAAATCCTTGAGATATTTTCCTCATCCATATTAGCATGTTTATTACAGTCTTTCTTATTCAGTTTCTGTTTAGGCAGTCATGTTAGTGAGACTTTATGGGTGTAGAGCCCAACATTTCTAGGAGAAACATTCTGACAAAGTTCCTGTTCCTCTGGTTCTGAC
Source organism: Rattus rattus (assembly GCF_011064425.1). Taxonomy (NCBI): domain Eukaryota; kingdom Metazoa; phylum Chordata; class Mammalia; order Rodentia; family Muridae; genus Rattus; species Rattus rattus. Next base: position 84,627,237 of record NC_046172.1, read on the forward strand.
AATCTTTCTGTCCCCTTATCAGCAATGATCCCTGAGCCTTTGCTGTGGGAATTGTTTTGGATTGGTTAGAACACGGTTTCACAACTCTGCATGTTGACATATTGTGGTTTTCTGCAATATCTGCATCTTCTGCAAAGAAAGTACTTGATGAGGGTTAAAAACTACACTTGTTTCTGAAAAGTTAGTGCTAAGACAGTCAAGACAGAACGTGGCTTTTGTCTTTCTATATCTGGGTTATCTCACTCAATATGATAGTTTGAAATTTCATCTATTTACCTGGTCAGATTCTACAGGAGGATATGTATATTTTATGTTTTAAAGATAGCTTGTTATTAAAGAGGAACATATATATATGTATATATATATGTGTGTGTGTGTGTGTATTCAGTGAATATCATTTTACAGAGAAAATCTTATTTGAATAATTACCACAAGTCTTCATTTTTGTCACTCCTAGTCCAAGTATACAGGAAATATATAAGGAAATACAAATGCCTCATGCTTTGTTGTGTACAAAATTAAAGAAAGATGAGATGAGAAGAAATTCAGAAAAAGTTTCATGTAGAGAGTGGAATATCAATGGAGTTGATTCAAGGTGGTCTTCTCTTGATAAATAAGAAATGAAGTTAATTACTAAACACAGAGATACAATTATAGCCAAAAGCTTAAGTAGGCAGGAAATGACTTAGAATAATGGTTCTAGATATTACAGTATGACATTAAGAAAAGATAAATGAAATAATTGCTAAGCAGCAGCCAAGCAACAAATATAGGAAACCTAATCATTACAGTTTCTTGATTTCATGAGCATTTCTCAGCAGCCTATGTAAAGATGTAAAAAGAAATTGACATTTGGGATTGATTAAGGATTTTAGGATGGGTGCTGCAAATATGCAGAAGCTAAGAGCTCTAGGAATTTCTGGGATGTTATGCAAAATGTCATCCAAATGTTTGACCATAGCTTCTTGAATAACCATAGAAGCAAATAAAACCAGAAGTAAAAATTTTAGCAAGGGAAATATAAAGGTTTTTTAAAGGACATAGAGTCATAATGACGGTTAAATGTGAATTTAGTAAATGTGAGAAAGTTAAATTTAAAGAGGCCTTAATTTAAAAGATAAAAGTATAGAAATTATTTAGAAATTATACTATGAATTTTATGGGCATGGAAGCTATTATTACTCTTTCAAAATACATAATTTCCTTGCTCTAAGGCCAGTGAAGCTAGAGACTTAAAAATCATACTCAAAAAAGTAACATGGTTAGATACAGTATGTTTCGAGCATCTAATATTTCTCCCATTTTTAGCAATAAATTAACTTACAGAATTGTTCAAAGACTTAGATTTGACAATGGATTTTATATAAGATCAAAGAAGAAGATGTCACCTTTCTAGATTTCAGAATGAATGACAAAGTTATAGCAAATTTAGGCTTTTTAAAGCAGCACAAAATGGACATGGACCAATAGAAAAAAATAAGAAGAAATTCACACACACACATACACACACAGCACACTTATGTTACCATAAATTAATGAATTTTCATTACCCTATGATATGGGTTTCATTCATGATACACGAGGATGTGTGTGGTCCATGTGATACAGTATAGAAAATTTGGGGTTAAAGGCTTAAGTGTAGGATATGAAACTACTAGACATCTAGAATAAATGAATATCTAAACAAAACAGAAAGATTAAAATATTGGTGAAATATAAAATGAGGGTAATATTGATGCCATTGAAAATATTTTTTAAGGAAAACACACATTAAGTATTACTTATAATAACTGAGATATGGGAAATATTTGTTAGTAGATGAGCCAATAAATACGACCTATAAATGCAAAGGAAAATTATGAAACTTGAAAAATGGAAGCAATTAGAGATTCATGATAGATACATGACATACAATACAATGTGAAATGTCAGTAGAAAAATGACAAATATTGCATGAAAAAGCATCTCTCACTCTTCTAAATATTAAATATATCATCAACATTAAAAAGTTCCCAAAGACCTCGAGGGGGAGAAATAAGGAGTCTGTAGTACTATGAATAAATTTGTAGTTATACCCAATGTTAATATATTCCAAAGATGTGATTATATGCCCTAGAATATACTGCATGTAGATACTATGAAAATATGTTGAGTTTATTTTTGTGTATCAATTTAATATTAAACATTCATATAATCTTACCCACCTTACCCAGTACACACACACACACACACACACACACACACACACACACACACAACCCTAAAGAGCACAAAAATTGATAACAAATAAAAACAAAATCCAAACAACATAAGGACACTTTCTGAGATGTTGGATATGTTTATGTATTGGTTATTGTAGCAATAACGTGAATGAACTTTTCTTTTAAAACATCAAATTTGGGTCATGTTTTGCAAATACTATTTATACCTAAAACAATCTGGAAAAAGAATTAGGCAGAAATAAAACAAACGTTAAGATATTAAAAGCCAGGTTGGAACTTTTAGTTACTAAGTCATGTGTTCTCAAATAATTGACACTGGAATGAACTGGTTATACATAGTTTAATGAGGCAATCAAGGTTTCTCTTCAAAATGCCCATGGTTTATACTGTGAATGAAGATGCATTGTTCAGTAAGTATGTTGTTTGCTTGCTCAACTTAGAAGTACGCGATAACCAATGGAATTTGTAAGGATGAATTTTGCTGTTTGCAGCTCATGGAAATTGATATATATTCACCAAACCTGCCAAATAAATAAGTGTCCTGAGAATTTTTTTGAGCTTTGAAAATAGATTTAAATGTAGTCTTAGGTAGTTGCTCACTTTCATTTTTTTTACTTCAAACTCTGTAGCCCCAGAAATAAGAGGGGATTAAAAATAATTTGAAGCATATTATTTGATAAACAGCATCATTTTGTCAACATGATATTATAGCAGAGAAAGCAAATATTCCTAGATAGTTTTAAGCTGACTTTGCACATTGGAGACAGAACACACTGATTGATTTGATAAAATGATGTGATGAAAGAAATCCTTAAACTAATACCTTTTATCATTGAGAATTTCACCTCCTTTTTTGCACAGTATTGTTGGTTTAATTTGAAGCTACATTTTCATGGAATTGATATAAATAAAATGAATATATATGTACTAACTAATTAACACAAATAAAATGGGTTCAATTGCAGCCTTGTTCTATTTAATTAGAAGAAACCACAGCAATTTTACTCTAACTTAAGCTTTTGAAGTAACATCTCTGGCACAATTAACTGGTCAATTCATTCAAACATTCAGTCATTACTGTCAAACCATTGTTTTAATGATGCTTTCTTCGCCCAGTTAGCTGACTAGAGTCACTAAATCAATTGGTATTTTTACATTGCTTGGACAAATCTGTAATGATTATCTAGGTATAACAGTCAAACTATGCAGATATTTATGTAAAAACATTATGCATTAGTAGAAACTAGATAAACACATTAAATTCTTGGATATATCATCATAGAAACAGTCTTGTTTCAGAGCATTGTGTTTTAATTCATTACCACCTTTACCTTTTTAAGTTTACATTTTTCAACCATAGATTTGGCAGTGAACAGAAAAATAATTTATTAGCATTTACACTCATAAATTATGGATATTAAACACATGTAATGCTGCCAAATTACAGAAAGTCAAGAAACACTAAAATTTGCATATTTATTTAAAGTCTCTACACCAATGGTAAAAAGCCAAGTTATTAGATAAGTTATTTGCACACATGAAAGATTTATCTTAAACTTAGGAATGAAGCAATGTACTTATTGATTCTGGTGACTATTCCATTCATTAAACGCCTCCTAAACGGTTTGTGTTGCTGGTTGCAAAGTCATCATGTGTCATTAAACATTATGGAGAATGTCAGCATGCTATGACTCAACATTAAGAATGCTAAAAGCAAGGACAAATGGAAAAATACAGTCAAAAGAAAAAGGCTTCAAAAAACTTGAGATTCTAATTTTAATGTTTTAATGAAATTCACTCAAATGATTTGAAGCAAATTTGTGTTTGACTACACTGTTAGGACTCTAGTCTATGAAAAGATATATAGATTTTTTTTTGGAATATGCACATTTTTAAAGATATTTTGAATACAATGATGTTGAAATATTAATCACCTCCATTTAGGACCACAATATAAAATACTAAAATATAAGATATAACTTCTGGAAGAACTACAAGTTATTTTTTGATTTTATTGGTGCTACATAATACCTAAATTATGTAGTCCCTGAATACAAATTGGAGTGGTAAGTATAGCATGGCAATCTCCTGAGTCTTGCCAATATTTCTGCATTTCTAGTTTCATTTTCTGTTCTTTGAAGTCTTCTATCACTTCATGATCTGCTTTCCACAATAGAGTTGTTATTAGCTACATGTGACTAATGGTGCTAAATTTAAAGGTAAAGAAAATTTAAAATCCACTTTCTCATTTGTATAAGTTATACTACAACTATTACAAAACTGCAAATGAACAACGCTCCCCTGGAATGGTCTCTTATATGTACCACTGCTCATTATATCATATTCTCAAGAAAACTGAAAATAGAGGTTATTAACAAGTGTACAATATCATACCAATAAGAAACTCATTGAAATCCTATACAACCCTTCTGGAAATGTGGATCATAATTAGTGTAAATTCAGATTCCCTAAGTAGGTAGGGAATTATTTTGGTGATTTGTTGTAGTACGACTCAAATCAAATACAAAGAGTACCTAGGCATGCAACATGTAGTAACCATCTATATTTAGTCTTTCATCCCATGTATCTTGGCTCCACCTAATTAATTTACTTAAGTACATTTTTCTTTTCTTTCTTCTTGTGATATAATGATGATCAAAATACATTTGTTATCCCTTGTCTCTACTAAGTGTTAACAATCATAATAAGATGGAAATTTTTTATATAGAATGTACTACAACATTAAGACATTAAACTCGGAAACGTAAGAAACACTGTGCAGTCCAGCAGGAATATGGACCCACAAGAAGTTGTATGAAGCAACAGTAATAATTTTCTCACTGTTAAAAGTACTATTTAACATGAGATTTGAGAAATGTTCATGCATTAGTAATACATATGATAGAACAAATGCTCTTTCAACAGTATATATATAAGGCATAGAGGCAAGGCACCCCTCCATCCGTTGGTTTGTGGATAAGCCATGTAGGGGATATACTTTAAAAATATTGAAGAAAAGATACTAGGTCTGGCTTTATCTTACTCTACTTGATAGAACAATACAATATTTTGTCGCATTAGTTTGATATGTAAGAACTCTGCCTACTAAGCCTCAGAGAAGCAAATTATTATTATCTTTGTCAAATGTGTACATTATTCCTACACTAGATGATATATTTTCTGTGATACAAATGGTTTCTAAGACTTTACTGCTGAAAATTAGGACCTTATAAGTGTTGAGAATAGAGCCAGAGCCTACTCTTGGCAGCTCTTCATCCTTCCTTGGAGTGACTTCTCAGATCCATGTTTCTATACGTTTCTAGTGTTAGATTGTTGTTTCATTAAATGAGCCAAATATATGATTTAGCTTGTACCATTTTATGTAGTACAATTGCAAAATTCCATATAGGGGGAAAGTAGGTTTTCTTTCACCAAAAGTCATGCAATAGCAAATTAGTTTTGAGATACTTTTCCCAATTCTATTTGTCTTTGTGTGTGTGTGTGTGTGTGTGTGTGTGTGTGTGTGTGTGTGTGTGTGTGTGTGTGGGTGGGTGTGGGTGTGTGTGTGTTTTCACCCATTCTTCTGTTAGCTTTCTTGGTTTGACATATTGAAGTCTATCCAGGCCTATTATCTTAGATTTTGCCATTTTAATTTTTACTCAGCTGAAGAATTTTCTCTCCTTGTCAAGATTCTGTATTACTTTACTGATCCTTCCTACTATAGTTATTTAACAAAATTACTGATAGAAATAGAAATAAAAAAGGCAATTACTTATATTTTATACATATATTTTTAAAGGTAATCCCTGTACAGAAACAGATTTATAAGGAGCTATATAATAGTGTTTCATGAACATCATCCTTGTATCAGACTTGCTACTATTCCAGAGAATGTGAATTTCATTCTCAGCATCCATGTGGTCTTTTACAACTCTGTGCTTCCAGTTTCACTGCATCTGATTCTCTCTTCTGACCTCAACAGGTACTAGGAACTGTTGATGTATGGGCATACATTCAAGCAGAACCTTGATACACATAAAAAAAATAAAAACAGAGAAATCAAGTGTTAATGTAGATGGTGAGGAGATGGGTGCTGGTGAATAGTATGCTCAATATATATGTCAGTATATGTGAATGTGTACATATATTCATTTCATGCTTCATCAGTTGGACTCCTATTTTTATGATTTTGGTCAAGATTGCATTCAAGAATTTATATAATTCACAAACCATGATATCATGGCAATATTAGGAGTAAAAACTTTCTTTTCTTATCAAGTTTTCCTTTGATGATAATATATTATCTTGAAGACTACACATATTCAAGAAGCATATATTAATAGAATAATTAAATAAAGTTACTTACATCCCCTTTAAATTTCTATTAAGTGTTCAACGCACAATGGCACGTTTGGAGTTTACATATTATGTGCATCATTTGAATTAATTTTTGAAAATGTATGTTTTCTAACATTTTAGGGACATTATCCTTTAAGAGTATCTCAGAAATTTGTGAATTTGAAAATTGTTATCAATGTCATTAACATAAATGTTAATTTATTATTATTCCTAGTTTTCAAATGTTTTACTGCTTATTTGAACACAATATTATTTTATCATTACTGGATCTATGAAGGTTAAGTGATGCTCCTCATTTGTAATTGTAAATCAAAACCAGGGCTGACATATGAGAAAATACTTTAGTTTTCAGCTATATTCCAAATCCACTTATCTTAACTTTTGCAGAGATAAACAGAGAGCAAATAACCTGCCCCATGGTACATATCACTGATAAAAAATTTTTGAATAAAAATTTATATTGATTCTATTCTGGACGAATGTCCTATACCATTACCGTAAATGAAAATATCTTCCTCAACACTGTTGCTTTTGAAGTCTATTTTCTTCATTACTCTTTTATATTATAGTGACATAATCAATAACTATATTCACAAATCTCTTTCTTTAAGAAAAATATCTGTACTTGCTGACCTTTTATTCTCTGTACTACTGCATCATGATGCTTAATATATAGGCAAAGAAAAAACATCTTGAGTTTTAAATGTTTATATTTCTTCACAGTAAGCTACATTTCTGCAAGGTTAGCTAGATACCAGTTTAAGTAAAAGGCAGCTCAGTTAAGTAAGTTTATGGCATATACAATTATAGATGTGTTATATTGGGAGCTACAGTGTCTAAACAGTCCATCTATGGCTCTACCTACTAACAAGCATGTGAATTTTTGAAAACATTATGAACATTATATGGAATATGTGTTTTCATAATACCTGATGAGACAAATCCAATAATTAAAAAATGGATCGTTTATTTACTGGGATACTCAATTAGTATTGTTGTTACATTCTTACATGTATTAGGGAACATTTATAGTACTTGCAGTCAACTAAGATCCTAGAAACTTAAATAATTCTATAAAGTTGGAAGGCAAGTCTATGCTCTACCAAAAATTCTCATAAAAGGAAGAGCTGGGTAAATTTATTTTTCAAAAACAGCAATAAGGAAAAGCACATTCAAACAATAAGAGGCATTCATGTACAAAGAACATGTAACTAGGAAGCTACTGAGTGAAACCAGAAAGCACTGTCATTTTTTGAATCAAAACTGGTTGAATATTGACAATTTCCTATGGTTCAAAATAATAACAGTTTCTTCAGAGACACAGACTGGGGAATGAAACACAGTAGAAACTTGCAAGTCTTCAATATGTGAAACTGAAAACTGCAGGAGGGAAGGAGAACAAAGAGTCTGTAATTTCTTTTTAGACCCTTAGGCTTATTCTGAACATTACATTCTTTTCCCAAGAGTAAGATCCTGGTGGTTTCTGATAAAAACTCTTGTCCTGCCATATCTGTGGTCATAGCTTCGGATTTAGTGAACTGCAAAGGAAACAGTTTCTGGAAGAATCCAGTAACTGTGGGATTGTTCTGAAGGTCACTTTGGTTTTCTTAGCTGTCCTATGTGTGTGGTCTCAGTGTTTTAATAATGTATTAGCAAATGTTTCCTGGAAAAGGCCAGATAATAAATATTGTACATTTTATGCACCTAATGTCACAACTTTTTTTTCTAGTGACTACAGAAATTAAAAAGCCATCCTTAGCTTGAGGGCTGTTCAAAACAAGTTACAAGTAGAATAAGGGCAGTGGTACTAGTTTATCAGCTCCTGTTTAACATGAAAATTTGTAAATTTTGTGCATTTCATTGTTCCATTAATTTTTCATCATGCCCCGTCCAATTGATTTTCTTTTCTCAAAATTAAAGTCTATTAATAGAAATGAAAATGCTTAATTAAATCTCTACTGTAGACAGCAGATGCTGGCAAGATGTGGATAAATAGGAATACTCCTCCATTGTTGGTGGGTACAACCACTCTGGAAATCAGTCTGGAGATTCCTCAGAAAATTGGAAATAATACAACATGAGAATCCAGCTACACCACGCCTGGGAATGCACTCAAAGACTCTCCAACATCTAACAAGGGCACATATTACACTTTGTTCATAGAAGCCTTATTTATAATAGCCAGAAGCTGGAAAGAACCCAAACGTTCTTCAACAGAGGGATGGATAAAGAAAATGAGGTACATTTATACAATGGAGTATTACTCAGCTATTAACAATGACTTCATGAAATTCTTAGGAAAATGAATGGAATTAAAAAATAACATCCTGAGTGAGGTAACCCAGTCACAAAATAACACACATGGTATGCACTCACCGATAAGTGGATATTAGCCCAAAAGCTTAGAACACCTAAGAGAAATTCACAGAGCATATGAAGTTCAAGAAGGAAGACCAAAATATGGATGCTTCATTCCTTCTTAGAATGGAAAAGAAAACACCAGAGGAAATACAAGGACAAAGAGTGGAGCAGGGAGTAAAGAAAAGGTCATCCAGAGACTGCCCCACCTAGGGATCCATCCCATTTGTAGCCACCGCACCCAGTCAGTATTGCTGATGCGAAGAAGTGCTTGCTGGCAGGGACCAAATATGGGTGTCCCCTGAGAGGCTCTGTCAGAGCCCTACTGATACAGATGAGGATGATTGCAGCTAACCATGGGACTGAACAAGTGGACCCCAATGGAGGAGTTAGAGAAAGGACTGAAGGAGCTGAAAGGGATGAAATTCCACACAAGAACAACAAATCAACCAATCAGACCCCCCCAGAGATGCCAGGGACTAAACCACCAACTAATGAGTACACATAGAGGACCCATGACTCCAGCTCCATATGTAGCAAAGAATGGTATTATCCAGCATCAATAGGAGGAAAAGTCCTTGGTCCTCCCAAATGGCTCATTTTTCCAAGGTAGAGGGATTCCAGGGAGTTGAGGTGGGAGTGGGTGGGTGTGGGAACATCACAGAAGCAGGGGGAAAAGGGATAACATTTAAAATATAAATCCAAAAATATCCAAGAAAAATAAATGAAAAAGAAAAGAATTGTTCATATGGAAATTGAACAGACTATGCATTGATCCCTTAAGTTCCTTATACCTTATACCCATTGGCTATTTAATAGCAAATGGTCCCCTCTAAAATATACATACAAGTCACATTACATAAAATGAGAAGATAAGATTTAGAAATATATATATATATACATATATATATACACATTGTGTATGTAACAAATTAATGAATAAAGAAAGAGGCCAAGAATTTGAAAGAAAGCAAGGAGGAATATGTGGCAGGGTTTGGATGGAGGAATTGAAATTGTAACCATATTATATTATAAAATAATTCTTTAAAAACGTAAATAAAAAGAGAGAAAAAAATCTTTATTCTAAAAAGAGACATTGAGTAACTTGAGTAATACTGAAGAATTGAAACTAAAGGAGATATATCACTGATAAGGTACTTATCACAAAGCTTGACAACTGAATTCAACCCCAGAACCAACAAAGGAGAAAATCAACTACTACAAGTTGTCTTTTGACTTCCACATGTACATGTTCATTTCAAAACACAAAATAAATAAAGGCAATTAAAATAACTTTAAATGACCTAGAAACATACACAGGGGCAGGACACTTCCAGTTGCTGCCTGTGCAGAGAGCTGAAAATCAGCCACCAGGAGTGACTCCATGTCTGAGAGCAGAGGTAAGGCCAACTTTTCTGCTCCAAGTGACCTGCCTGGTAGTCTCAGGACACACAAAGACAGAAGTACTCTGGAACCAGACACTTCCAGTTTCTGGCTGTGGCTGAAACTTCTCTGATCCCGGCCCACAGCTCCCTGTTGCCAAATCCTGTGGGAGAGACAGATGAACACCCAGAAATGCAGGCAATCCTGTAGGGCAGGACAGACTGAAACTTCTACCCAACTTTGCCCACATCCCTGGCCCAAGAGGAAACTGTACAGGGTCTCTGGACACAGGAATATAAGCAAGGAGAGCTGCCAGAGCCCTGCAGTCCAGATCTGTTCCCGGATCTGAACTGAATAAGTCAAAGAGATCCTTGCACTCAAATCCTGTGGGGTGAGAGAACTAGACCCTCAAAGTGCAGACACTCCTGAGAACTCAGAGGAGACTACTCTCTGCTCACATTCCTGACTCAGGAGGAAAACACCTAGTGCCATCTGTGCCCCCTGTCTAAAGTGGCCTAGGAACAATAGGGGAAGGACCCTTCCAGTTGCTGCATCGCAGAGAGCTGAAAGCCAGTGGCCAGGAGCAACTACACACCTGAGAGCAGAACTCTATGCTCTCATAACTGGCTGAATGAAAACAGGAAAACAGGAGTTTACAGGAGTGGTGACACAAAGGCCCAGAGGAGGGCCAAGCCACCATCAGAAACAGCAAGACAAGATTACAGCAGAGACATCCTGATGGCAAGAGGTAAGTGCAGGAGCCCACGCAACAGAAAACAAGACTACTTGGCATCATCAGAGCCCAGTTTTCCCACCAAAGCAATCACTGTTTATCCAAACACACCAGAAAAGCAAGATTTAGATTTAAAATCACATTTTACCATGATGATGGACATTAAGAAGGTCATAAATAACTCACTTAAGGAAATACAGAACAACACAAGTAAACAAGGAGAAGCCCTTAAAGAGGAAATACAAAAATCCCTCAAAGAAATACAGGAAAACACAACAAAACAAGAAAAGGAAATGAACAAAACCAACTAGGAGTTAAAAATGGAAAGAGAAACAATAAAGAAAGCACAAAGGGAGACAGCCCTGGAGATAGAAACCCTAGGGAAAATATCAGGAGTCATAGATGCAAGCAATAACAACAGAATACAAGAGATAGAAGAGAGAATCCCAGGAACAGAAGATACCATAGAAGACATTGACACAAATGTCAAAGATAATGTATAACCAAAAAAGCTCTTAGCCCAAAACATCCAGGAAATCCAGGACACAATGAGAATATCAAACCAAAGGATAATAGATATAGAAGAGAGTGAAAGATATCCCAGCTTAAAGGACCAGTAAATATCTTCAACAAAATCATAGAAGAAAATTTCCCTAACCTAAAGAAAGAGATGCCCATCAACATAAAGAAGCCTACAGAACTCCAAATAGGTTGGATCAGAAAAGAAACTCCTCCCATCACATAATAGTCAAAACACCAAATGCACAAAATAAAGAAAGAATATTAAAAGCAGTAGGGGGAAAAGGTCACGTAACATATAAAGGCATATCTATCAGAATTACACCAGACTTCTCACCAGAGACTATAAAGGCAGAGGATCCTGGAGAGATGTCATACAAACACAAATGCCAGCCCTGGCTACTATATCCAGCAAAACTATCACTTATAATTGAGGTAGAAACCAAGATATTCCATGACAAAACCAAATTGACACAATATCTTTCTACAAATCCAGCCATACAAAGGATAATAAATGGAAAAACTTACACAAGGAAGGAAACTACACCCTAGAAAAAGCAAGTACATAGACTCCTTGCAACAAAACAATAAGAAGAGAAGCACAGACATATAAACCCACTTCAAAATACTAAAATAACAGGAAGCAATAATCACTATTCCTTAATATTTCTCAACATCCACGGACTCAATTCTCCAGTAAAATGACACAGATTAACAGACTGGACACATAAAGAGGACCCACCATTTTGCTGCCTACAAGAAAAACACCTGAGAGACAAGATAGACACTACCTCAGAGTAAAAGACTGGAAAACCACTTTCCAAACAAATGGTCCAAAGAAAGAAGCTGGAGTAGCCATTCTAATACCCAATAAAATTGTCTTTCAACTAAAAGTCATCAAAAATATAAGCAAGAATACTTCATATTCATCAATGGAAAAATCCACCAAGATGAAATCTCAATCATAAATACCTATATACCAAATGCAAGGGCACCTACACTCATAAAAGAAACCTTACTAAAGCTCAAAGCACACAATGCCTCACATAATAGTAGTAGGAGATTTAAACACCTCACTCTCTTCAGAGGACAGATCATGGAAAATAGAAATTAATGAAAGACATATAGAGACTACCATAAGTTATGAACCAAATGGACTTTATGGATATTTATAAAGCATTTGAACCTAAAACAAAAACATATACCTTCATCTCACCACCTTATGGTAACTTCTCCAAAATTGACCATATAATCAGTCATACAACAGCCCTCAAAAGATAAAGAGAGATAGATATAATCCCATGAATCCTATCAGATCACAATGGAATAAGGCTGGTCTTCAATAACAACAACGAGGAAAGAACACCCATATACACATGGAAGTTGAACAATGATCTACTCAATGATAACATGGTCAAGGAAGAAATAAAGAGATTAAAGACTTCTTAGAATTTAATGAAAATGAAGATACAACATACCCAATTTTATGGGACACTATGAAAGCTGTGCTAAGAGGAAAATACAGAGCTCTGAGTGACTGCAGAAAGAAACAGGAGAAAGCACATACATCAGCACCTTGACAGCACACCTAAAAACTCTGGAACAAAAAGAAGCAAATATACCCAAGAGGATTAGAAGGAAGGAAATAATCGAACCCAGAGCTGAAATCAACCAAGTAGAAACAAAAAAGACTATACAAAGAATCAACAGAACCAAAAGCTGGATCTTTAGGGAAATCAACAAGATAGATAAACCCTTAGCCAGACTAACCAGAGGGCACAGAGAGTTTGTCCAAATTAACAAAATCAAAATTGAAAAGGAAGACATAACAGAATCTGAGGAAATTCAAAAAATGTCAGATCCTACTACAAAAGCCTATATTCAACAAAACTCGAAAATCTGGAGGAAATGGATAATGTTCTAGACAAATACCAGGTACCAACTTTAAATCAGGAACAGATAAACCATCTAAACTACCCCATACCTCCTAATGAAATGAAAGTAGTCATTAAAAGTCTCACAACCAAAAAGAGCCTAGGAACAGATGGCTTTAGTGCAAAATTCCTAACAGACGTTCATAGAAGACCTCATACCAATACTGTCCAAACTATTCCAGAAAATAGACACAAACAGAGCACTACCAAATTCCTTCTATGAAGCCACAATTACTCTCATAGCTAAACTACACAAAGACCCAACAAAGAAAGAGAACTTCATACCAATTCAGTTTATGAATATTGACGCAAAAAATATGCAATAAAATTCTTGCAAACCGAATCCAAGAACACATCAAAACTATCATCCATCATTATCAAGTAGGCTTCATCCCAGGTATGAAGGGATAGTCCAATATATAGGAAACAATCAACATAATCCACTATATAAGCAAACTCAAATGTAAAATCACATGATCATTTTGTTGGATCCTGAGAAGGCATTTGACAAAATTCAACCCCCTGTCATGATAAAATGCCTGGAAAGAATAGGAATTCAAGGCCCATACTTAAACATACTAAAAGCCATATACAGCAAACCAGTAGCTAACATTAACTAAATGGAGAAAAATTTGAGGCAAATCCCACTAAAATGAGGGACTAGACAATGCTGCCCACTCTTTCCCTACTTATTCAATATAGTTCTCAAAGTCCTAGCTAGAGAAATCAGACAACAAAAGGATGTCAAAAGGATAAAATTGGAAAGGAAGAGGTCAAATTATCACTATTTACAGATGATATGATAGTATAATTAAGTGACCCCAAAAGTTCCAACAGAGAACTACAAACTCTGAAAAAACCCTGAGCAAAGTGGCTGGGTATAAAACTAACTGAAACAAATCAGTAGCCTTCACAAATCAGTAGCCTTACTCTACACAAAAGATAAACATGCTGAGAAAGCAATTAGGGAAATGATACCCTTCACAATAGTCCCAAATAATATAAAATAATTCAGTGTAAGTTTAACCAAGCAAGTGAAAGATCTGTATGATAAGATTTCTAAGTCTCTGAAGAAAGAAACTGAAGATCTCAAAAGATGGAAAGATCTCTCATGCTCATAGATTGGCAGGGTTAATATAGTAAAAATGGCAATTTTACTAAAAGCAATCTATAGATTCAATGCAATCCTCATCAAAATTCTAATTCAATTCTTCATAGAGTTAGAGAAATAATTAGCAAATTCATTTAGAATAACAAAAAAAAACAGAATAGCTAAAACTATCATCAACAATAAAAGGACTTCTAGGGGGAATCGCCATCCCTGATCTCAAGCATTTTATAGAGCAATAGTGATAAAAACTGTATAGTTTGGTACAGAGACAGGCTGAGAACCCAGTAGAGGAGAATTGAAGACTCAGAAATGAATCCAAACACCAAATGAATCCAAACACCTATGGTCATTTGATTTTTGACAAAGGAGCCAAAACCATCCAACGGGAAAAGGATAGCATTTTGAACAAATGGTGCTTCTTCAACTGGAGGTCAACATAGAGAAGAATGCAAATTGATGCATTCTTATCACCCTGTAGAAAGCTTAAGTCGAAGTGGATCAAGGACTTCCACATCAAACTAGATACACTCAAACTAATAGAAGAAAATTGCGGAAGAATCTCGAATACATGGGCACTGCTAAAAATTTTCTGAACAGAACATCAATGGTTTATTCTCTAAGATCAAGAATCGACAAATGGGACCTCAGAAAACTGCAAGGCTTCTGTAAGTCTAAGGGCACTATTATTAGGACAAAATGGCAACCAACAGACTGGGAAAAGATCTTTACCAATCCTGCAGCTGAAAGAGGGCTAATATACAAAATATACAAAGAATTCACGAAGTTAAACCCCAGAGAACCAAATTAACCTATTAAAAATGGGGTACAGAGCTAAATAAAGCATTCACATCTGAAGAATATCCAATGGGTGAGAAGCACTTAAAGAAATGTTCAACGTCTTTAGTCATAAGGGAAATGCAAATCAAAACAACCCTGAGATTCCACCTCACACCAATCAGAATGGCTCAGGTCAAAATCTCAGGCAACAGCAGATGCTGGCAAGGATGTGGAGAAAGAGGAACACTCCTCCATTGTTGATGGATTGCAAACTGGTATAACCTCTCTGGAAATCAGTCTGCAGACTACCCCAAGGACCCTGCTATGCCCTTCCTGGGCAAAGACCCAAAAGATGCTCCAACATACAACAAAGACACATGCTCCACTATGTTCATAGTAGCCCTATTTATAGTAGCCAGAAGCTGGAAAGAATCCAGATGCCTTTCAACAGAGGAATAGATACAGATAATGTGGTACAGCTGCACAATGAAGTACTACTCAGCTATAAAAAACAATGACTTCATGAAATTCATAGGCAAATGAATGGAATTAGAAAATGTCATCCTGAGTGAGGTAACCCAATCACAGAAAATCACATATGGTATGCACTAATTGATAAGTGGATATTAGCCCAAATGCTTGAATTACCCTAGATGCACAGAACACATGAACTCAAGAAGGATGACCAAAATGCGAATGCTTCACTCCTTCTTTTTTAAAAGGGGAACAAGAATACTCTTGGGAGGGAATAGGGAGGCAAAGTTTAGAACAGAGGCTGAAGGAACTCCCATTCAGAGCCTGCCCCACATGTGGCCCATACACATACAGCCACCAAACTAGATAAAATGGATGAAGCAAAGAAGTGTAGACTAACAGGAACTGGATGTAGATCTCTCCTGAGAGACACACCCAGAATACAACAAATACATAGGCGAATGCCAGCAGCAAACCACTGAACTGAGAACCGGACCCTTGTTGAAGGAATCAGATAAAGGACTCAAAGAGCTTGAAGGGGCTCGAGACCACATATGAACAACAATGCCAAGCAACCAGAGCTTCTAGGGACTAAGCCACTACCCAAAGACTATACATGGACTGACTCTGGGCTCCAACCTCATAGGTAGCAATGAATAGCCTAGTAAGAGCACCAGTGGAAGGGGAAACCCTTGGTCCTGCCAAGACTGAACCCCCAGTGAACATGATTATTAGGGCGAGGATGTTAATGGGGGTAGGATGGGGAGGGGAAGCACATATAGAAGGGGAGGGGGAGGGTTTAGGGGGATGTTGGCCCAGATACCGGGAAGGGGAATAAAAATCGAAATGTAAATAAGAAATACTCAAGTTAATAAAGATAAAATAAAATAAAAAATATAATGGTCAATATCTACATATATGTGAATACATACCATTTTTATATTTCTGGTCCTGTGTTACCTCACTCACATTGTTTTTCCTGCCAATTTCACGATATAAGTTTCATAAGAGCTGAGAGTAATGATTCATTGTGTAAATGTGCCGTATTTTCTTTATTCATTCTTCTGTTGAGTGATATCTGAGTTGTTTCTAGTTACTGGCATTATGAATAGAGTGGCAATAAACACGTTTGAGCAAGTGCCCTTGTGGTGGTATAAAACAACCTTTCTGTATATACCCAACAATACTATGGCTGGCTCTTGTGGTTGACTGATTCCCCACGTGTTTGTTGCAGTAAGGTATTCTTCAGGCTACCTAAACAACAATATAAACACCCACCCAGTCACTAAAACTTTAACCTACAATCAAACCTGCCTGCAAGGTATTCCAGGGCAAAAGTAGATCAGAACTTGTGAGAGTAATCAACCAATTTTGATATGACTTAAGGCAACTTCACAGGATTGAACCCATACTCAACAATTCTTCCATGACCATGAACTAGAGATTCAACAGCCCATAGCCCCAGGAAGAAACCAAATATTGATGGTCTAATAAAATATCAATAAAATGACTCCTAATGATATTCTGCTATATTCATATGCAGTCTTTATCAGACAGGAACAAATGCAGAGACATATAGCCAGGCATTACTTAGAAAAAAGAACTTGAAGCACACAGCTAGAAATGGGAAACATCCATGTAATTCTATCCTCTTAGTGCTCAGAAAACTCCACAGAATATGTGGAAAGAATGCAAAAGACAGGTAAGATGGAAGACCTGAGGCCCTCTGAATCACATAAACAAGTCACATATTCTGTGAGCCTGAGGCATCAAAGACTGGTCTGACATGCTTCTGCAACAGGTCCTCTGTGTATGTGTTATAGCTTACAGCTTAGTATTTTTTATGGGACTCTTACATTTGTTAATAAGTGGGTCTCTTATTCTTATTCCTGCTCTTGATGTTCTTATTCTTCTGTTTGTTTGCCTGGTCCAACCATGATGTGTGTTTCTTATCTTATTATATTTTGTTTTGTCAAGTATTGTTGTTATATATTAGAAGCCTGTTCTTTTCTACTGAGAGACAGAAAGGAGTAGACATGGAAGGGAGTGGACATGGAGAAGAATGGAGAGTAAATGGGGGAATTATGAACAAGATATATAACATGAGAAAAGTGTCTCTTTTCAATAAAATTAAAATATAAATCAAGAAAATGAATTTCAGGTAAACTTTTATGCCCCCAAAAACAAGTATTATGCTAACTCCACTCATAACTACTGAAAAGATTTTGGTATGCACATTTATAATCCTTTGCATTGGATTCAGCTTGATAACCTTGAATTACAGTAGAATAATAAAAATCAAGTATCAGTTATTGCTAAAATACCAGAGAACACTGCTAGCTGGAAAAGCAATCCATGTAGACATAATCTCAATGCCTTAGTGGTATGGATAGGGCTCTAGAATCTAACTACAGAAATCATGCTTATTGCCTTACTTAAAAGTTCCCTGTTAGAGTTACTACAAATTGTTCATTCCCAGAAGGGGCCTTCATTGGATCTACCAGAATTTGAGAGATGCCTGTAACAAGCTAGACAGCCTGAGTTTTATTCCATAGAACTTTATTGTAAACAGATAAAAGATTGATGCAAATTGTCCTCTGATCTTCATACGTATACTGATCACCATAAATATCCAATGGTGCTGTTTCTCTACCACCACCACCATCAGACATATAAAATTGACAGTGTAATTTAAATGAAGCAGATTAAATGTGTGAAATGACATGAGATTTCACTCTTCCAGAAGTGACACGAGTACCAGGATCAGATCCGCACAAGATAACTACTGTGGTTGTAAATCCACCACAAAGAAAATAAGGTAAAGGACTACAGCACCAGGAAAGGCACTAAATACTGCTATGAAGCCCAAACGAAAGTTCAATTGTCTCCTTAGGCCATCACCAGATGAGAGATTAGAAAACTTGCAATCGAAATATTTCCAACACCTACAATCTGCCTTCCCTACCACAGTTTTTGGAAGCAAACTACCTGACTGAATTACAGTATGCATGGAGAGGAATATAAAAGGAGCTCAGCACAGATAGAGAACTAAACTCAAGTTATAAGACTTCACCGGGAATACAGAATTGATCAATGACCCACAGACATGGCTCTATAGAAAGGATAAGGGACCTTTAACTTGTGAAACTCACATTGAGTATCAGTAAAAGAGCCCTATTACCTCATAGAACTGCAGGTTCATCAGAATCCTGGAATATAGGAGACAATAACACAGAATGTGCTGTAGCATTCAGTTGGGAGCAACAGACTTCAAGCTCCCTAGCTGTGGAGACAGTGAATGGGAAAATACCTTGTTTAGGCATAATATTTCAACTGTTTTTGACTCTCAATATCTTGTGAGGCAATGGTTCTTTGCTTTTACCTCTATGTACAACAGAAGGAGAGGGAACAGTAAAATAACAGCAAGACTATCTGAAAACATCCTAAGTGATCATACATTTTGCTATCTACCTATATATAAGTATAATGCATGTAAGTTTGCACATATATTTATATTAAACTAATGACAATTTCCTCATCTCATTTGTCATTTGTATAAAAGAAGTCTACTGATTTGTTTAAATTAATTGTATATTCTTCGACTTTGCTCAGGATGGTTGTCAGATGGAGACGTTCTCTGGTAGAATTTTTGGACATTTTTATGTATATTATCATATCACCCTCAAATAGTAATACCTCGATTTCTTCTCTGATTTCGATTCCCTTGATCTACTTTTGTTGTCCTATTACTCTAGCTAGAAATTTAAATAGTATATTGAGTTGATGAGAGAATTGGCAGCCTTGATTTGCCCCTGATTTTAACCAAATTGCTCAAGTATCTCTTCATATAATTTGATATTGGCTGTTGGTTTCCTGTACATTGTTTTTATTAGGTTTAGATATGGGCCTTGAATTACAAATCTCTCTAATACTTTCAACATGAAGGGGTATTGTAATTTGTCAAATGATTTTTCAGCATCTAATGAAATGATCACGTGATGTTTTATTTGAGTTTGTTTATATACTGGATTACATTAATGGATTTTTTTATACTGAATGATCCTTGCATCCCTGGGATGAAGCTTACTTGATCATGGTGGTTGATGGTTCAGGTATGTTCTTGGAATTAGTTTGTGAGAATTTTACTATTTTGCATTGATATTCATAAGCAAAATTACTTTGAAGTTTGCTTGTTTTTGTTGGTTCTTTGTGTGGCTTAGTTGTCAGAGTAAATGTGGCTTCATAGAATGAATTAGATATTGGTCCTTCTATTTTATTCTATGGAATATTCTGAGGAGTGTTGTTAGCTGTTCTTTGAAGGTCTCATCTGGCCCTGGGCTTTTATGGTTGGGAGGTTTTCAATGACTTCTATTCCCTTAGGCAATATGGGACTTTTTAGATAGTTTACCTGCTCTTGATTTAAATTTGGTATATGGTATCTGTCTAGAAAATCATCCATTTGATCTAGATTTTTCAGTTTGATTGAGTAAAGGCTTTTTTTTTATTTTTTATTTTTTATTATTATTAACTTGAGTATTTCTTATATACATTTCGAGTGTTATTCCCTTTCCCGGTTTCCGGGTAAACATCCCCCTCCCCCCCCCCAATCCTTCTGGGTGTCCCCTCCCACTCCCCCCCCCATTGCTGCCCCCTCCCCAACAGTCTAGTTCACTGGGGTTCAGTCTTAGCAGGACCCAGGGCTTCCTTCCACTGGTGCTCTTACTAGATATTCATTGCTACCTCAATGAGGTCAGAGTCCAGGGTCAGTCCATGTATAGTCTTTGGGTAGTGGCTTAGTCCCTGGAAGCTCTGGTTGGTTGGCATTGCTGTACATATGGGGTCTCTCGAGCCCTTCAAGCTCTTCCAGTTCTTTCTCTGATTCCTTCAACAGGGTCCTGTTCTCAGTTCAGTGGTTTCCTGCTGGCATACGCCTCTGTATTTGCTGTATTCTGGCTGTGTCTCTCAGGAGCCATCTGCATTCACATTTTGATCATCCGCCTTGAGTTTCATTTGTTCTAGGCATCTAGGGTAATTCAAGCATTTGGGCTAATAGCCACTTATCAATGAGTACATACCATGTATGTCTTTCTGTGATTGGGTTAGCTCACTCAGGATGATATTTTCCAGTTCCAAATCCATTTGCCTTACTTAATTTCATAAAAGTCATTGTTTTGATAGCTGAGTAATATTCCATTGTGTAGATGTACCACATTTTCTGTATCCATTCCTCTGTTGAAGGGCATCTGGGTTCTTTCCAGCTTCTGGCTATTATAAATAAGGCTGCAATGAACATAGTGGAGCACGTGTCTTTTTTATATGTTGGGGCATCTTTTGGGTATATGCCCAGGAGAGGTATAGCTGGATCCTCAGGCAGTTCAATGTCCAATTTTCTGAGGAACCCAGACTGATTTCCAGAATGGTTGTACCAGTCTGCAATCCCCACCAACAATGGAGGAGTGTTCCCTTTCTCCACATCCTCGCCAGCATTTGCTGTCACCTGAGTTTTTGATCTTAGCCATTCTCACTGGTGTGAGGTGAAATCTCAGGGTTGTTTTGATTTGCATTTCCTTATGACTAAAGATGTTGAACATTTCTTTTAGGTGTTTCTCGCCATTTGCATTCCTCAGCTGTGAATTTTTTTGTTTAGCTCTGAACCCCATTTTTTAATAGGGTTATTTGTCTCCCTGCAGGTCTAACTTCTTGAGTTCTTTGTATATTTTGGATATAAGCCTTCTATCTGTTGTAGGATTGGTAAAGATCTTTTCCCAATCTGTTGGTTGCCGTTTTGTCCTAACCACAGTGTCCTTTGCCTTACAGAAGCTTTGCAGTTTTATGAGATCCCATTTGTCGATTCTTGATCTTAGAGCATAAGCCATGGGTGTTTTGTTCAGGAAATTTTTTCCAGTGCCCATGTGTTCCAAATGCTTCCCTAGTTTTTCTTCTATTAGTTTGAGTGTATCTGGTTTGATGTGGAGGTCCTTTATCCACTTGGACTTAAGCTTTGTACAGGGTGATAAGCATGGATCGATCTGCATTCTTCTACATGTTGACCTCCAGTTGAACCAGCACCATTTGCTGAAAATGCTATCTTTTTTCCATTGGATGGTTTTGGCTCCTTTGTCAAAAATCAAGTGACCATAGGTGTGTGGGTTCATTTCTGGGTCTTCAATTCTGTTCCATTGGTCTATCTGTCTGTCTCTGTACCAATACTATGCAGTTTTTATCACTATTGCTCTGTAATACTGCTTGAGTTCTGGGATAGTGATTCCCCCTGAAGTCCTTTTATTGTTGAGGATAGTTTTAGCTATCCTGGGTTTTTTGTTATTCCAGATGAATTTGCAAATTGTTCTGTCTAACTCTTTGAAGAATTGGATTGGTATTTTGATGGGGATTGCATTGAATCTGTAGATCGCTTTTGGTAGAATGGCCATTTTTACTATATTAATCCTGCCAATCCATGAGCATGGGAGATCTTTCCATCTTCTGAGATCTTCTTCAATTTCTTTCTTCAGAGTCTTGAAGTTCTTATTGTACAGATCTTTTACTTGCTTGGTTAAAGTCACACCGAGGTACTTTTATATTATTTGGATCTATTATGAAGGGTGTCGCTTTCCCTAATTTCTTTCTCGCTTGTTTCTCTTTTTGTGTAGAGGAAGGCTACTGATTTATTTGAGTTAATTTTATACCCAGCCACTTTGCTGAAGTTGTTTATCAGCTTTAGTAGTTCTCTGGTGAACTTTTTGGGATCACTTAAATATACTATCATATCATCTGCAAATAGTGATATTTTGACTTTTCTTTTCCGATCTGTATCCCCTTGACCTCCTTTTTTGTTGTCTGATTGCTCTGGCTAGAACTTCAAGAACTATATTGAATAAGTAGGGAGAGAGGGCAGCCTTGTCTAGTCCCTGATTTTAGTGGGATTGCTTCAAGTTTCTTCCATTTAGTTTAATGTTAGCAACTGGTTTGCTGTATATGGCTTTTTTACTATGTTTAGGTATGGGCCTTGAATTCTATTCTTTCCAGGACTTTTATCATGAAGGGGTGTTGAATTTTGTCAAATGCTTTCAGCATCTAATGAAATGATCATGTGGTTTTGTTCTTTCAGTTTGTTTATATAATGGATCACGTTGATGGTTTTCCCAGATATTAAACCATCCCTGCATGCCTGGGATGAAGCCTACTTGATCATGGTGGATGATTGTTTTGATGTGCTCTTGGATTCTGGTTTGCCAGAATTTTATTGAGTATTTTTATGTCGATATTCATAAGGGAAATTGGTCTGAAGTTCTCTTTCTTGTTGGGTCTTTGTGTGGTTTAGGTATAAGAGTAATTGTGGCTTCATAGAAGGAATTCGGTAGTGCTCCATCTGTTTCAATTTTGTGGAATAGTTTGATAATATTGGTACGAGGTCTTCTATGAAGGTCTGATAGAATTTTGCACTAAACCCGTCTGGACCTGGGCTCTTTTTTGGTTGGGAGACCTTTAATGACTGCTTCTATTTCCTTAGGAGTTATGGGGTTGTTTAACTGGTTTATCTGTTCCTGATTTAACTTGGGTACCTGGTATCTGTCTAGGAAATTGTCCATTTCCTGCAGATTTTCAAGTTTTGTTGAATATAGGCTTTTATAGTAAGATCTGATGATTTTTTTAATTTCCTCTGAATCTGTAGTTATGTCTCCTTTTCATTTCTGATTTTGTTAATTTGGACACACTCTCTGTGTCCTCTCGTTAGTCTGGCTAAGGGTTTATCTATCTTGTTGATTTTCTCAAAGAACCAACTTTTGGTTCTGTTGATTCTTTCTATGGTCCTTTTTTGTTTCTACTTGGTTGATTTCAGCTCTGAGTTTGATTATTTCCTGCCTTCTACTCCTCCTGGGTGTATTTGCTTTTTTTTTGTTCTAGAGCTTTTAGGTGTGCTGTCAAGCTGCTGACATATGCTCTTTCCTGTTTCTTTCTGCAGGCACTCAGCGCCATGAGTTTTCCTCTTAGCACAGCTTTCATTGTGTCCCATAAGTTTGGGTATGTTGTACCTTCATTTTCATTAAATTCTAAAAAGTTTTTAATTTCTTTCTTTATTTCTTCCTTGACCAGGTTATCATTGAGTAGAGCATTGTTCAATTTCCACGATATGTGGGGCATTCTTCCCTTATTGTTATTGAAGACCAGTTTTAGGTCAGGTGGTCTGATAGCACGATGGGATTATTTCTATCTTTCTGTACCTGTTGAGGCCCATTTTTTGACCAATTATATGGTCAATTTTGGAGAAAGTACCATGAGGAGCTGAGAAGAAGGTATATCCTTTTGCTTTAGGATAGAATGTTCTATAAATATCTGTTAAGTCCATTTGGCTCATGACTTCTCTTAGTCTGTCTACGCTCTGTTTAATTTCTGTTTCCATGATCTGTCCATTGATGAGAGGGGTGTTGAAATCTCCTACTATTATTGTGTGAGGTAATGTGTGTTTTGAGCTTTAGTAAGGTTTCTTTTACGTATGTAGGTGCCCTTGTATTTGGGGCATAGATATTTAGGATTGAGAGTTCATCTTGGTGTATTTTTCCTTTAATGAATATGAAGTGTCCTTCCTTATCTTTTTTGATGACTTTTAGTTGAAAATTGATTTTATCTGATATTAGAATGGCTACTCCAGCTTGCTTCTTCTGACCATTTGCTTGGAAAGTTGTTTTCCAGCCTTTCATTCTGAGGTAGTGTCTGTCTTTGTCTCTGAGGTGTGTTTCCTGTAGGCAGCAGAATGCAGGGTCCTTGTTGCGTATCCAGTTTGTTAATCTATGTCTTTTTATTGGGGAGTTGAGGCCATTGATGTTGAGAGATATTAAGGAATAGTGATTATTGCTTCCGGTTGTATTCATATTTGGATGTGAGGTTATGTTTGTGTGCTTTTCTTCTCTTTGTTTTGTTGCCAAGACGATTAGTTTCTTGTTTCTTCTAGGGTATAGCTTGCCTCCTTATGTTGGGCTTTACCATTTATTATCCTTTGTAGTGCTGGATTTGTAGAAAGATATTGTGTAAATTTGGTTTTGTCATGGAATATCTTGGTTTCTCCATCTATGTTGATTGAGAGTTTTGCAGGATACAGTAACCTGGGCTGGCATTTGTGTTCTCTTAGGGTCTGAATGACATCAGTCCAGGATCTTCTGGCCTTCATAGTTTCTGGCGAAAAGTCTGGTGTGATTCTGATAGGTCTGCCTTTATATGTTACTTGACCTTTTTCCTTTACTGCTTTTAATATTCTTTCTTTATTTTGTGCGTTTGGTGTTTTGACTATTATGTGACGGAGGTGTTTTTTTCTGGTCCAATCTATTTGGAGTTCTGTAGGCTTTTGTATGCCTATGGGTATCTTTTTTTAGGTTAGGAAGTTTTCTTCATGATTTTGTTGAAGATATTTACTGGTCCTTTGAGCTGGGAGTCTTCACTCTCTTCTATACCTATTATCCTTAGGTTTGATCTTCTCATTGAGTCCTGATTTCTGTATGTTTTGGACCAGTAGCTTTTTCCGCTTTACATTATCTTTGACAGTTGAGTCAATGATTTCTATGGAATCTTCTGCTCCTGAGATTCTCTCTTCCATCTCTTTGTATTCTGTTGGTGAAGCTTGTATCTACAGCTCCTTGTCTCTTCTTTTGGTTTTCTATATCCAGGGTTGTTTCCATGTGTTCTTTTCTTGATTGCTTCTATTTCCATTTTTAATTCCTTCAACTGTTTGATTGTGTTTTCCTGAATTCTTTCAGGATTTTTGTGACTCCTCTCTATGGGCTTCTACTTGTTTATTTATGTTTTCCTGAATTCTTTTAGGATTTTTTTGTGACTCCTCTCTATGGGCTTCTACTTGTTTATTTATATTTTCCTGAATTTTTTTAGGAATTTTTGATTCCTCTCTGTAGGCTTCTACTTGTTTATTTATGTTTTCCTGTGTTTCTCTAAGGGAGTTCTTCATGTCTTTCTTGAAGTCCTCCAACATCATGATCAAATATGATTTTGAAACTAGATCTTGCTTTTCTGGTGTGTTTGGATATTCCGTGTTTGCTTTGGTGGGAGAATTGGGCTCCGATGATGCCATGTAGTCTTGGTTTCTGTTGCTTGGGTTCCTGTGCTTGCCTCTCGCCATCAGATTATCTCTAGTGTTACTTTGTTCTGCTATTTCTGACAGTGGCTAGACTGTCTTATAAGCCTGTGTTTCAGGAGTGCTGTAGACCTGTTTTCCTGCTTTCTTTCAGCCAGTTATTGGGACAGAGTGTTCTTCTTTCGGGCATGTAGTTTTTCCTCTCTACAGGTCTTCAGTTGTTCCTGTGAGCCTGTGTCTTGAGTTCACCAGGCAAGTCGTTTGTAGTAGAAAAGTTTGTCTTACCTGTGGTCCCCAGGCTCAAGTTTGCTTCCGGGGTGTTGCCTATGAGCTCTCCGTGGCCTCAGCAACCAGGAAGATCTGCGCCGCCCTTCCCGGGAGGTTCCGTGCACCCGGGTTCCAGAGAGCTTTTGTTTTCCTCTGGGGTCAGAACTGCGTGCAGCGTGCAGTCTCTTCTGGTTTCCCAGGCATGTCCGCCTCTCTGAAGGTTTAGCTCTCCCTCCCACGGGATTTGGGTGCAGAGAACTGTTTATCTGGTCGGTCCCTTCAGGTTCGGTGTCTCAGACGCAGTGGACCTGCTGCTCCTGGGCCCTCCTCTACGGGTACCCAGAGGCCGTATGAGTAAAGGCTTTTGTAGTAATATCTGGTGATTTTGTGAACTTCCTCATTTTCTGTTGTTATGTCTTCCTTTTCATTTCTGATTTTGTTAATTTGGATATTGTCTGTGTCCTTTAGTTAGTTTGGGTAATGGTTTATCTTTCTTGATGATTTTTTCTCAAGAATCAGCTTTTAATTTTGTTGATTCTCTTTACTGATCTCTTTTTTCTAAATAGCTGATGTCTGCCCTTGTTTAATTATTTTGTGTCATCTACTCCTCTTTGTTATGTTTTCTACTTTTTGTTCTAGGGTCTTCAGGTGTGCTATTGCAGAGTCTCCTCAATTTCTTTAAAAGGACACTTAGTACTATGAATATTCCACTTTGCACTGCTTTCATTGTGTCCCATATCTTTGGGTATGCTGTGTCTTCATTTTCTTTGAACTATAGAAAGTCTTTAATTTCCTTCCTTATTCCTTCCCTGATTCATTTATTATTCAGCGGAGTTGTTCAGTGTCCATGGGTATGTGGCTTTTCTGTTGTTTTTGTTGTTATTGAAGTCTAGCCTTAGACCATGGTGATCTGACAGGATGCATGGCATTATTTCCTTCTTCTTGTATATGTTGAGACTACTTTTGTGTCAAATTTTATGGTCTATTTTGGAGAAAGTAGCATGAGGTGTTGAGAATAAGGTAAACTTAGTCACAAGTTATTGGTTCATATCTTCTATTAGTTTCACTGTGCCTCTGTTCCATTTCTGTTTTAATGACATGACCATTGTTGAGTGTGAGGTGTTGAAATCACCCACTATTATTGCTTTAGATTCAATGTGTATTTTATGTTTCATACAGTTTCTTTTATGAATGTGGGTGCTCTTGCATTTGCCGTATAGATATTCAGAATTGAGACTTTCTCATGGAGGATTGTGGGGAGCGGGTGTGGCGGCAGTCCCAAGATCGCGCCTGGGACTGCAGCTAAGTCTCATGACTAGCACCTGACTTCCTCACACACCTGAAACTAGCCACGTCCATTGTGAGAGCTGCACAGGTGCACCATGACGAAAGATCAGGCCATGTGATGTGGACCTATGAACTGAGACTACACAGTCTGGACTGAGGAGGCAGAGTTGAGGGAGGATATAAGGGGGTGTGCTCAGGGCAAGGGAGAGAGGAGAGAGAGAAAGAAAAAGAAAAAGAAAAATTCCTGCTTGCATGCTGTAAGGTTCCTGAATAAACCACTTTGAGAAGAACGCTGTGTCGTCGCTCTTTTCTGCGGGTCAGAAACAGAAGCGACAGAGGATTTTTGTAGGGCCGCATTAGTAGATATGTATTGCTTAAATTTGGTTTTGTTATGGAGTATTTTGTTTTCTCCATGTAATACCTGAGAGTATTGTTGGGTATAGCAGCAGACTGAGCTGGTATTTGTGCTCTCTCAAGAATCTGCATGACATCTATCCAAGATATTCTTGTTATACGGGTCTCTGTTGAGTTTAGTATCTACATATGGGATGAATCCCCAGTTGGGGGCAATCTCTGGATAGCTTTTCCTTCAGTCTTTGCTCCATTCTTTCTCACTGTATTTGCTTGAAACAAGAGCAATTCTGTGTTAAAATTTTTGGGATGGGTGGGTGGCCTTATCCCTCAAACGGGGCCATGCCTGACCTCTGAATATGTTCTCTCCAGGTTATATCTCCCCTTTGTTGGGTATTTCAGCTAATGTTTTCCCCATAGGGTCCTGGGAGTCTCTTATTTTCCTGGAATCTGGGAGTTTCTGATGGTTACTCCCAGTTCCCCAGGCCTCATTTCTATGTACCTCTGTTCAATTTCCTGACCCTCTCCCATTCCTGATCTTGCCCCCCCTTTTCCCTACCTCTCCTGTATTCTTCCTAAATCCCTCCTACCCTCTCCTTCCCTTGATTATTTTGTTACCCCTTCTAAGTAGGATTGAAGCGTCCACACGTTGGTCTTTCTTCTTCTTGAACTCCATATGATCTGCGATTGTACCTTTGGTATTCTAAGAATTTTTCCCTAATATCCATTTATAAGTGAGTGCATACTATGTGTGTTCTTTTGAAACTGGGTTAACTTACTGAGGATGATATTGTCTAATTCCATCCATTTTCCTAAGAATTTCATGAAGTCATTGTTTTAATAGCTGAGTAGTACTCCATTGTGTAAATGTACCTCCTTTTCTGTATCCATTCCTCTGTTTAAGGACATCTGGGTTGTTTCTAGCTTCGGGCTATTATAAATATGTCTGCTATGAACATAGTAGTGTATGTATCCTTGTTATATGTTGGAGCATCTTTTGGGTATATGCTTGTTGACAGGAGCCAGATATAACTCTCCCCTGAGATGCTCTTCCATAGCCTGACCAATATAGATGTGGAGACTTACAGACAACCATTGGACTGAGCACAGGGACCCCAATGGATTAGTTAGGGGAGAGACTGAGGGAGCTGAAGGGGTTTGCAACCACACAGGAAGAACAATGATATCAACCAACCAGATCCACCAGAGCTCCCAGGAATTAAAATACCAACCAAAGAGTACACATGGAGGGACCTGTGGCTCCAGCTGGATATGTAACAGAAGATGACATTGTCTGGCATCAGTGGAAGGGAAGCTCTTGGTCCTGTGAAGGCTTGTTACGCCAGTGTAGGGGAAAGCTAGGACACCATGGCAAGAGTGGGAATGGGGATAGGGGAGCATCCTCATAGGAGCAGAGAAATGGGGGGATAGGATATGGTAATTGAAGAAGAGAACCTAGAAAAGTGGATAACACTTGACATGAAAATAAATAGAATAACCATTAGAAATATTTTATTTTTTTCTTTCTTTCTTTTTTGTTTTTTGGAGCTGGGGACCGAACCCAGGGCCTTGCGCTTGCTAGGCAAGTGCTCTACCACTGAGCTAAATCCCCAACCCCTAGAAATATTTTAAGAAAAAAAAGGGTCTCTATTTAGAAGTCTTGTATAATTCCAATTTGTCTGCCATTATATATTACTTGGCCTTTTCCATTACTGCCTTTACCATTCTTTCTTTATTTTTCTTTGCATTTAGTGTTTTGATTTTTATGTGATGGGAGGAATTTCTTTTCTGGTCCAATCTATTTTTTTTTAGGCTTCTTGTAGGTTTAAGGCCGTTTCTTTCTTCAGGTTGGGGAAGATTTCTTCTATGATTTTGTTAGAAATCAGAAAGGGTTTGTTATCAATGTGGTGCTTTGAATAGGTATGATTCCCAATAACTCATGTGTTTTAATGCTTGACCCATAGTGAGTGGCACTACTAGGAGGTTTGGACATGATGGAATATGTGTGGCCTTTTTGAAGTGTGTGTGTCACTGTGGGGGTTGGCTTTGAAGTCTCTTATGTTCAAGTTCTGCCCAATGTGAAATGCAGTCTCCTTTTGTGTTGGCTCCTCCACACCATGTTTGCTGATAATGGCCAAGACATTTGAAACTGGAAGCCAGCCCCAGATAAATGTTTTCAGTTATAAGAGTTGGTTTGGTCATGGTATCTTTTCATAGCCATTGAAACCCAAACTAAAGCACCAAAATAGTATCCAAGTTACTATTGTACCAGTGGAATACCTTGGCAGTCAGGTCTGAATTTTAACATGCATGGGCCAAAACTAGGTAAGACCACTGATGTATTTATTTGTTAATCCAGTGGCTTTCATAGCATCTCTTAGCACTGTAAAATCTAGACTATAGTGAGGAAGCTTCCCTGTTATTCTGATATTGATTTCTGTGTATCTTACAACCTATGACGTTGATGGGAGTGTATACTAGCATAGCAACTTTGGAAAACAGTTTTGACTGGTTTTCAAAAAACTAGAAACAAAAGCATCAGATGTCTCATACATATCACCCCAGGCCTTACACTCAATGGGTTTTAAAATTTAATATATAGACTTTTTAACATCCATGTTGATTATTTTTCCATTCACAACAACTAGAAGTCAACGTAGATCATCACCAGGTGAAGAATAAATAATGAAATTTGGTAAACATATTCAGTTGATTTCCATTCAGCCATAAAGAAAAATAAAATTACAAAATTTTATGAAAATGGGAAATATTAGATGAAGTAACCCGAGCTCAGAAAGACAAACACTTCATATTTTTCCCATATGTGAGTGCTAGCTCCTAATTGATACATATATGTTTTAAATAATAGTAAATATGAGGAAAACCTTGGAAACTTGAACGTAGGTTAAGGTACAGAAGCAAAAATGAATACTAAAATTAAGTTAAAAGGAACTACATCATATCTAAATAATTTTACTTAATTATTATCATTAAATAAATGATTTTTAAATCTTGACATAATGATTAACAATTGTAATCACAGCACTAAGGTGGCTGACACAGAACACTTGCTTTAAACCAAAGGCAGCAAGGACAACATAATAAGTATCAGAGAGAAAAAAGTACATATTAGGTCTGTGCATCAAACACCAAAAATAAGGGCTGGGAGAAATGATTTCATGAATATACCTGACAAGCTTGGCTGGCCACTTTAGATTTAGCCCTCAAACCAACAGTGGAGGAAGAAGCCATATTTTTGAGGATTGTTCTATGATAGTCATACTCAAGCACCTACATTCAAAATTCTAAAATTTTAGCAATAAAGACTATTTGAGTTTATCACTTTGTAATAATAACTGTGGGTAAGATGTAAATAAAAATATCTTTTTCAAACAATCAGCTCTAGGCCACCTAAAAGATGGATAGGCTCTTTATTCATGTACTAGTAGTAAGCAGGAAAAAAAAATGTGATTTCCAGTTAAAGCCTTGGGAATTTGGTATCTTTTGTCAATAATTTTAACAGGAAAGGTACAAAAATCTATTTCTGACTCTCTTAGCCTAGCCCATGAAAAGAAACCTCGATTACCCATTCATAAAGGAAAGATACAACCTTCATGATTTGATTTTGTCCTTTTAAGTGCTCTGCTGAAGCATTTGCGTTGAACGAAGATGTAAACTGGCAGATAGCAAAGACTATATCTATTTAATTTATGTATCATATAGTACTTAGCATGGCACCATGTATATACAGATACTTAATAAATATCACTCAGTGAGCAGTGCATTCCAAATGTATTTTCAGGCAATAGGCATAGTGTGTATCCCTTAAGTGACTGTCATATTCATCCTACTTTATGCTTCCTAAACAAAGACTTCATTCTTCTTGATGCAAGATAAATGTTTTGAGAAGTAGTCCTAACTTACACATGAGAAAACAAGAAAGGCATGGTGCCAAGTGCCTAGAAGTCCAAGACTTGGAGAAGTAAGCAGGAATTCAACATCATCTTGAGCCACTCCTTTTGTTTAGTGACCTGAGTCATATAAAATTTTGTCTTAAAAATTAAAATAAAGCAAAATAGGCAACAAAATAAGTGAAAAACTTTTAATATTTTACAGAGTAGAAGAATGGAGAATCAGTACTACAAAAATGAAAGAAATGAAAAGAAAAGAAAGAAAAACTTTTAACTACAGATGCCCCATCCCCAAAAACGGAAGATTTGATGACTCTAGCTAAATCTCAGATGACTGTAATATTCTACCTTCACCCTTTTAAAGTTCTTAGTTTGCAAGGGTGTTCATTAGTTTCAACAACATTTAGAATGTCATTTACTAAATCAAAACTTATTTTTAAAAAAATTTTTCCAAAGTACATTGATTCTCAGATGTGCCAGTCAGCAATAGTGTTAAAGGCAACACTAAATATCAGACAAGACAGAATCAGTTAAATACATCAATAGAGAGTACTTTCATTATATTTTACTCTTAAAACCTCTAGTAGTCATTGAGTGTTACTGTGGAGAAACTTAAATGTAATGGCATCATACTAAGTGGATCCTAAAATCAAGAAAATGGAAGTTCAAAGTAAAATAATCAATTTCATTTTATTATGCACCCTAAAAGGAGAGCAAAGTAGCAAGAAGTTATTTTGATTTAAAGTACACCTTGTTCAGTATTATAGACAGAGAATCTTTTAAATATGGACCTTTCATCTTACTTCTGTGTCTTTAAGCTGCTTTTGAAATTTTCATTGAAATAACTATCAACAGTTTTGATCAGATAGTCCCAACCCCAACCATTATCAAGGGAAAAGCCTAACAGTTACAGTGATTGCTATTATTTTATAGAAATATCCTAGATGTATATGGCAGCATACATCCCTGTAATATTCCACAATCCCTGCAATATTCTACTTATTCATAATTAACCTCGCCCATCATGTAGCTAGACATAAACCACGTGGGTGATCATTAATTGAGGTGTTTTTTCCTCTGGGAACAAACAGTGAAGTAGTCCTTGCCTCCCACAATGAAAATGAATCCAAAAGAGAATCATGGACCAATTAACACACTGAAGAGAACAGTGAAATGTGGCAAAAATCCAAATGGAGAATTATGAAAGTTAAATCTGTTTGGCTGAATACATTTCTGTAATTGGCAATTTGAATCTAATATTGTCCATTAAGAAACAGACACCATCAGAGCTCCCAGGGACTAAACCACCAACCAATGAATACACATGGAGGGACCCATGACTCCAGCCACATATGTAGCAGAGAATGGCATTGTTCAGCATCAATAGGAAAGAATAGAAATCAATAGAAAAGGTCCTGGGAAGGCTCATTTCACCAGTGTAGAGGAATGCCAGTGTGTTGAGGTGGGAATGGGTGGGTGTGAGTGGGAGCATCCTCATAGAAGCAGGGGAAGGGGGTATGGGAGAGGGGAGGAAGGGGATAACATTTGAGATGTAAATACATAACATATCCAAGAAAAATAAAATAAAAATAGTACAGGTTCAAAGACTGTGGTAGCACTTATAGAGCCCACACAGGTTCAAGCTAGATGTAGTTCTAGTGCTGAGATGGGGAAGCAGACAGAGCTTCTACACTTAACCAAAAAACTATCTACAAAGGAAATAAATACTAGTTTTTTGCCAATGGCTCGTCACTGGGTATATATGTACTAAATTATAAAGCGCTGTGCTCAATCCAGAAGGAGTTCCAGTTCTGAGATGAAGAAGCAACCACCGTCATCAAACCCTCACCAAGAATCTATCTAAAATCAATATCTACTTGCAAAAAAAAAACCAAAAAACAAAAAACTAGTCTTTACCAATGGCTTCTCACTGGGTACATTTACACTTAAGTACAGGCTCCATGCTCAGCAGTAGATGACTCACAAAAAATAACTCAATAGATATTTTTTTTAGACTTTTTTCAAATATTACTTTGCTTGAGCTTTTTTCTCCATCATACTGACTTTTTGCTTGTATTATTAACTCTAAGAACAGGAGCCTTCCTCTACTCAAATGATAAACTAGCTGAGAAAGAAATTAGGAAAAGTACACCTTTCACAATAGTCACAAACAATATAACATTCTTTGGTTTGACTCTAAGCAAAGAAGTGAAAGATCTGTATGATAAGAATATCAAGTCTCTGAAGAAAGAAATTGAAGAAGATGTCAGAAAATGGAAAAAAAATCTTTCATGCTCATGGATTTGCAGGATTAACATAGTAAAAATATACATCTCGCCGAAAGCAATCTACAGATTCAGTGTAATCCCCATCAAAATTCCAATTCAATTCTCCATAGAGTTAGAAAGAGCAATTTGCAAATTAAAACCAGATACACTAAAAAACTAATAGAAGAGAAAGGAGGGAAGAACCTAAAACACATGGGCACAGGAGAAAATTTCCTGAACAGAACAGCATTGGCTTATGATCTAAGATTAACAATCAACAAATAGGACATACTCAAATTGTAAAACTTCTACAAGGCAAAAGACAGTGCCAATAGGACAAAATAGCAACCAACAGATTGGGAAAAGTTTTTTTTTTTTTAACCAGTGCTACATCTGATAGAGGGCTAATATCCAATTTATACAAATAATTCAACAAGTTAGACTCCAGAGAACCAAATAAGTCTATTAAAAATTGGAGTACAGAGCTAAATAAAGAATTCTCAACTGAGGAATACTGAATGGCTGAGAAGAACCTAAAGAAATTGGGATCCAGTCCATATACATACAGTCCCCAAACCTAGACAATATTGAAGAAGCCAAGAAGTGCATGCTGACAGGAGCCTGATACAGCTGTCTCCTAAGAGGCTCAGCCAGAGCATGACAAATAAAGAGAGTAATGCTAGCAACAAACCATTGAACTGAGAACAAGGTCCCCATTGGAGGAGTCAGAGAACGGTTTGAATGAGCTAAAAGGGCTTGCAACTACATAAGAACAATAATATCAACCAACCAGAGCCCCCAGGGACTAAACCACCATCCAAAGAGTACACACGGACAGACTCATGGCTCCAGCTGCATATGTAGCAGAGGATGGTCTTGTTGGGCACCAATGGGAGGAGAAGCCCTTGGTCCTGCCAAGGCTTGATACCCCAGTGTAGGGGAATGTCAGGGTGGGAAGTGGGAGATGGTTGGGGGAGGGGAACAGCCTCACAGAAGAAGGGGGCGGGATAGGAGGCTTATGGACAGGAAACTGGGAAAGGGAATAACATTTGAATTGTAAATAAAAAATAACCAATAAAAAATAAAAAAGAAATGTTTAGCATCATTTGTCATCAGGGAAATTCAAATCAAATCAAATATGGGATTCCACCTCATACCAGTCAAAATGGCTAAGATAATAAACTGAGGTGACAGAAGATGCTGGTGAGGATGTGGAGAAATAGGAACACTCCTCCATTGTTGGTGGGATTGCAAGCTGGTACAACCACTGTTGAAATCAGTCTGGTGGTTCTTCAGCAAATTTGACATAGCACCACTTGAGGAACCAGCTATACCACTCCTGGGTATATACCCAAATGATACTCTAACATATAACAAGGACACATGCTTCACTGTGTTTATAGCAGCCTTATTTATAATAGCCAGAAGCTGGAAAGAACCCAGATGTTCAACAGAGAAATGGATACAAAAATATAGTACATTTACACAATGGAGTACTACTCACCTATTAAAAACAGTGACTTCATGAAATTCTGAGGAAAATGGATGGAATTAGAAAATATTATCCTGAGTAAGATAACCCAGTCCCAAAGGAACACACATGGCATGAACTCACTGATAAGTGGATAAATTAGCTCAAAAGCTCAGAATACCCAAGGTACAATGCACAGACCACAAGAAACTCAAGAAGAAAGAAGACCAAAGTGTGTATGCTTCAGTCCTCCATAGAAAGGGGAACAAAATACTGAATGAATGAAGCACAGAGACAAAGTGTTGAGTAGAAAATGAAGGAAGAGCCATCCATTGACTGCCCCACCTGGGGATCCATTCCGTATACAGGCACCAAACTCTCCAAAGTAAGACAGTATTGCAGATGCCAAGAATTTCTTGCTGACAAGAGCCTGATATTGCTCTCTTCTGAGAGGCTCTGCCAGAGTCTGAAAAATCCAGAGGCAGATGCTCACAGTTAAACATTGGACTGAGAACTGGGTCCTCAATGGAAGAATTAGAGAATGGCCTGAAATAGCTGTAGGGGTTTGCAACCCCATAGGAAAAACAACAATATCAAACCACCAACCAAAGAGTACATGGTGGGATCTATGACTTAAGCCACAAATGTGACAGAACTTGGCCTGGTTGGACATCAATAGGAGAAGAGGCCCTTAGTCCTAGGAAGGCTCAATGCCCAAGTGTAGGGAAATGCCGGAGCAGGGAGCCGGGAGTGGTTGGATGAGGAGGGTGCACTAATAGAGTCAGGGAGAGGCAAGTTGTAATTGGTGGTTCCCAGAGGGGAAAATACGAAATGGGATAACACTTGAAATGTCAATAAATTAAATATCCAAAAAACAAGCATCTCACTTTGTAGTTTTTATGGATTTGGTTTTTGTATGTGTTCATTTCTTTTGGTTTTTATCTTTTTGTTAATTTTTTATGTATTTGTTATGTTTCTAAAGAAAGAGATAACAAAAATGTTTTAGAGTTGGATGGGTAAGGAGGTATGAAAAATTTGTGGGAGGAGAAACTATGATCAGAATATATTATGTGAAAATAATCTTTTCAATTAAAAGAAAGAAAAATGTAATCAAAGCATCCCAACAGTTTGATGTAATGTACAGCCACAAGATGTGCTCATTAAGCCACATTTCCTGCGTTGAGCATTTCGATATCTGAGGTATAGTGTCTTCCTGCTGTCTCTGATTGCTAGTCCTCAATGCCAACACAATAATGATAGAAAGATCTAGCTCCAACAAGCCAACTATCTTAAAGGTAGATAGATATAAAAGCAAAAACACAGTGAAAAACCCAAAACACAGTTTTGTATACATTTCTCCTCAGAAGAGTACTATAGAGAATAATTGGTAGAGTGCCTTTGCAGCATCTAGGCGTTTGTCAGAAGTACTAAAACTCATAAACCTTTCTCTGGCTATTCCTTGTTTTTGTCAATACACTTAAGTTAATCATTTCTATTAATATTTCTTCCATTTTCTTTTTTTTGAAATCTTCCATTTTCTTAAAGTCTTTTCCTAGTCTGTTATTAAGAAGATTCTTCATTCACAGCCTTGTTCCAGCATTACTGAGTTACAAAGAAGTTTTTAGCTGCCTTCTCTAACCTTTCCTCATCCTAACAGCTTGCCCCAATCATTTATCTTATGCTTCACTGTGAGACTGATTTCTTTAAAAACACTGCTGTCCATCATATTATTTTATTGTTCCCAGTACATTGATAATTTTGGAGCTGGAGATATGGCCCAGCGCTTAAGAGCATTTGTTGTTGTTCTTATAAAAGACTTGACTATGATTCACATCACCTATATCAGGCGGCTCACAATGGCCTGTAACTTCAGTTCCAATTGGAACCAATGTAGTCTTCTGGCCTCTTAGGTCACCTGCTCACATGGGCGTACATGTGTATACTAAGACACAGAAATATAGAATATAAAATAAACAAATCTTTAAAAAATATAAAATACCTCCAAGAGGCAGATTTTAATCTTTCTACTTGAATTTTTTGTTGTTATTTTGTCTTTCTGCTTGAATTTTAAGGCAACCTACAATATCATTTACATGATGGTTCCCATTAAGCTTCCATATATAACTATGTTATTAGGGACTATCTCCAGTGAACCCACCACCTAGAGATTCTTCGCTTCCAGTTTCTCAACTGTAAAGTGGGTATACTCAGATTATTCCAGCAATTTTTAGTTGCTTCAACTATTACTTAGAAATGCAATAAGCACTGTTCAAGTGGATATTGGATAAATAAATTAAATTAATGAGCATGTTTTCAAATTTTTCTGCTTAATAAAATGTTAGCAACAAAACTCAAATCCTATTTGTTACACAGTAAATTCTTCACTTGGCATATTCTAGGGCAACAAGTGTGGGCTTTTTAGAAATGTATCTATATTCTCTATTACCAGATATATTACTCAATCACATTTTATTTTATATTGTTCGCAGTTGTTTTAGCACAAAAATCTAGTCAATTATGACTTATTTGATATTAAATAGCTTTAAATATCTAATGATGTTTAAAAATAGGAGAAATGTACAAATTCATTAACCATGACATACCAAGCAGGGGATACTCATTTACTTTTCATTGTTTCTTTAAAAATATTTTGTGTGAACCATCTCTAATGCAATGATATTTTTTGTTTCCAGATTTCTTCAATTCCACACAAGAAAATTCCAGAACATATATGAGAGCAATTTTTGAACCAATTTACCATACAGAATTTTGGCAAGGCTTCTGGTTACTATTTAATTCTTCTTTTGGTAAAGACCAAGCAAATGCTATCAGCTAAACATTCAAAGTATTTTTACTTTTATTTATAAACTTCTATTTGTCTATGAACAGTTTTATTAACCTAGAAACACTAATCACTATAGTTTTACAGTTCAGGAAACACCTAAGACTTTCACACTGTGATCATATAGAATCCAACTTAAGTTGAGATTTAATGAATGCATCATGAAAGCATAGCCAATGAATAACCATGTGTCTCAGGAAGTCAGTCAAGAAGGAGAGCACCAATAGTTTTCAAATTCTACTGCATCTTATAAATCATTTTATTTCAAGTTTATACCAACATGTCCTGCAATCAGTAGACTGAGTTGAGCTCTCCACCATAGTAAGAAGTCACATTAAAACATCAACTTACACAGCAATCAGAATTGGAATTTTATTCTGTCATAATTTTTCTTTACTTTTAATAACATATGTGTGTGTACATGCATCTGTATGGATATATACTACATAAGTGTCCATGGAGACAATAAGAGGACATTGGATTCCTCTAAAGCTGTAGTTACCAATGGTTGTGACCTGTGAAATGGGTACTGGAAAATGAACCTGTTTCCTCTACAAGCACAGAAAGTGTTACTAATTTCTATGCCATCTATCAACTCCCTATACTGAATAATTCTTGATAGGAACCATGATGATTTTTTCAGGAACTCACTGTGTAACAAGCACTACAAATATGTTAATTAATTTACCTGCATTTTCTGCTTAACTTCAAACATGGTTTATCTGATTGTTGTAATATACCGCATTCTTGTGCATAACTGGAAAACTCTAGCATAAGATGTGTTGAGTATAGTATTTTGTCAAAATAAATTTTAATAAATGTAATGTTTATATACAGAAATTTACAACAGTATGACTGACAAGAATTATAAAAGTATAATTGACAATGATTTCACATTAATATATTAAAATGTGACACAGTATGGAAATAGTGAGGCTGATTTGTCTAATATTAATTGTCATGGAGAACTGTATTCTGCAGATCAGCATTCAATCACAGAACAAGGCCAACAGATCACAGCAAATTGGCAAAGAAGGAAAGAAAGCTTACAAAGAGGTAGGACAGAAATTTTTTTAATGAATGTTGTATTCATTAATTCCTTAATGAGGAAGAAGGAACTGTTACTTATTTTAAATTCATGCTGTAGCTGTATTTTATTTTAATGCTTAAGTTAAAAGTAAAATTTATGAGTGAGTAATAAATTATATGTACCTCACAATATTGTGAGGTTTTTTTCTGCTATAAAAAAAGAATTCCCAGTCCCTTGTACTAAATTATTGGTTAAAAAGTATTTGATGATACCAGAGAGATGTCAGAAATGGAGTACAGAGA
The DNA here is from genome assembly GCF_011064425.1 of Rattus rattus. Taxonomy (NCBI): domain Eukaryota; kingdom Metazoa; phylum Chordata; class Mammalia; order Rodentia; family Muridae; genus Rattus; species Rattus rattus. The sequence continues at coordinate 84,666,916 of NC_046172.1, forward strand.
ATGATAATTATCCTACTGAAGATTCTGTTCAGGTAAGCATCTGAACATTGTAAAGGTTCCTGTAGATATCCTATTCTTGTAGAACGAGTAACACTTAACATTGGCACAGAATTATTCTCTATCTTATGTCTATACAATAACAAAGAAATCAGTTTTATTCTAAGGTTTTGATCACTTACAAAATAAATGAGCACTTATTCATCATTAAAAGTATTGTCTCAGGTTGTGGTTATCAGAGAGGAAAGCAAATTTAAAGAGCTTAGTCATAAGCTATTTGCTGATTTCAACAATCAGTCTTAGATGATCTTTTTCTAAAGGAGATCATTTTGCTTCCACATTTGTTTTTGTATAGGTGATTTTTTTTGAATGAAATGAAATCAAATCAAAAAGAATACCTCCATGCACATTTCTTTGCCTTACTTTAGTGCCAACTGTACACTGAGTTAATTACTAAATAGCAGAGAAAAAAGTCACCCTGATGAGATGCAATGTTTTGGTGGAAAGCTGGGAATATATTTCTCCATGTTGTTAAATGGATAGAAGTAATCTAATAATAAATAATGGATAGAAATTGTTCTGTAGGTACGCATTTAGCATGGGTATGTGATGCAAATTTACAACATAATTGGTTTTATTTTCACAGGTTGCCCAGCACTTTCAGAGTGAGTTTCAGTCTTAAATCAGTGTGATCATCATACCATTCTTTATGTCAATCAAATGTTGGGAAATGCCTACAAACCACAATGACTTTTACAACAGTACACATTGAAACACTTTTTCTGAAAGCAATTGTTCCTGAGAGTTGTTAGTTCCAGTCACAAGTAAAGCACATTCTCTGGATATTAGACAATATTTAAATTTTAGACTGGGAGTTAAAAAGGATATGACTCTATACATTATGAGAAAGTAACATCTGTAAGTCTAACATGTATTTTGAATGATGGTAAACATGTAACAATGTTTTATGAAATCAAAGTTATAAGATGGTAGAAAGGATCACCTATTCCCTGAAAGATGGATTTTGCTATTTAGGATATTTGTAAATATCAGGCTGGCACCTTCGTATCTATAGAGAGTATGCAAAAATATATTTATAGTTCAATTTATCTGGAAAACTCTTTTACAAGGAAAATTGTATGTTTTAGTCCCTAGTAATCTGCTTTGTTAGACCTAAGATTAGATTTGAGGAGGATTTACATTTTAACACTAACAAATTAATTCTAATGGAAAACATCAACTGAATGCACTTTTTTATTGAATATTTTTATTTACATTTCAAATGTTATCCCTTTTCCCAGTTTCCTGTCCATAAACCCCCTTATTCCTCCCCCTCCCCCTTCTTAAAGCACTTTTAGTGTAACATCCGCTAACCTCTTAATTAGGGAATAATTGATCTAATAATAGCCTGAAGAGGATATGTCTTCTTCTAGCATCAGAAAGAAGTGAACAAATATTTGCATGAATGGTATCACTTACACCATAAGGTAGATCAGAAAAATAAATTCCTGCCTTCTTCCCACAGGATTTTATCATTACCAAGAACTGTACAGAGTTTCCCCCCCATATATTTGGAACATTTTAGTTCAGGCATGAATAGTAGAGCATGATTAAAAATTATAGACTAGAACTTTCTGTACTTCATTAGGACCGGTGCTCTAAGAAAGAATGTTTCATAATAATGACTTCTTTAAAAATGATCTTTCCCTTTAGCTTCCAGAATACAAATCAGTTCACTTATCGCTTAATCAGAATAGCTGTCTCCTATATTCATTTTCTTCAGTGTAGTAAAATATTTAATGATGACTCTTATTGAATATGTCTCATGCAAATCACATGACATTTAAAACATTGTTGCAGAAGGTCTTTGTACAACATGTATTCACTCAGATATCTTTGGACTATAATGGGAGATAAATATACAATAGAATGGTAAAGTGGTGTTATCATTTTTCACAGTAAAAACATACTTATCGACCAAGGAGTTGGTTTAATATACCTAGTGATTCAGAAAATGAGATGTTAAGGAAACTAGTAGAACATAATGGAACAGAGAGAGAAATAAAGCTTAGATATTTTCAGATAAAAATGATGAAATATCTTTTTATCAAAAATAAAAACTACAAAAAATAGAAGCTCATTTGACAAGATCAGAATCCTTAGGTGAGAATATTTCTGAGGGAGAAACTCAAAGAAAATACAAGCCAGGAGGAATAATAGTAGTAATAGTGGACATGGGTTTTCCTAAACAATTACTAAAAGTCTACTTAACTAAAAGGTAAGTTAGGTCTTGGGATTACAAAAACTAAAAGAAGCTCAAAAATTATAGAAAGACATAGCAAATGATAAGTAATCACCTCACAGTACAATTAATATAATGATAAAGCCTCAAAACTTGGAGAAGAGTCAACAATAAGGTATTGTTAAGGAAAGCTTTATAAAGAAGGCTTTGAATGCTGACAATTTTTTTTAAATATGCAGTGTTTGTAGAAGGCTATAAGTCTAGCATTGAAACAAAGTATACCTATAAATATCGTAACAATAGAACATGGAACACTCTTAAATTTGGGGAATGGTAAAGATTAATAACAGGTTAGTCAAAAAGTTTCATATGGTGAGGTGAACATTGGCTTGAGTATTCAGAGACTTTAGTACATTATAAAAGATATCTATTTGTAATATTATTTGTTATCAATATCATTATTTATGACACCTATATTATATATAACTTCTTATGAACAAATAACTAAATCATATCTCCCCTCTCTTTTACAAGCTCTTTTTGTATTTTTTCTCTTGGCAGAATAGTCTATTCATCTTTTTCTCCCCCAGAATTCCTTTATATAAATTGTAGTTGTCTTGATTCTTTTTTCTTGTACATTGTTAAATTCTTCCTTCTGATACTCTCGGCATGGCTTTTCTTATTTTCATTAATTGTTTTTCTCTAGCCAAATTACTGTGTGCTAAAGAAATATCAAGGGGTCATACTGTCTCCAAGTATTATGAGATTACCAGCCATGGAGAGTTATACAGACAGCATTCTCAGACACATTAATGCAACAAGAAAAATCCAGAGCATTGAAGATTATTTCACCTACACAGTAAGGGATCTTAGCTAAGCTTTCCTAATAAGTAAAATTATTTGGGAAACTGGCACCATTGTTATCTGTGTAGAACCATCTTTGATTTAAGATACACTTGATTCACTGCCTCATACCTGACCCCCTCCTCTGTGCTCCTTTATCCTCTGCAATCTAAACCACTTTCCTTCTGTTTTTCAATTTTGCCTTATGAAGCTATAAACTTGTCTTCTCACCTTATTCATTTGCTGGCCCTCAAACAATCAAGAAACATTGTAAAAACTTCATATAATGTTGAGAAGGACAGATGTTATAATCCTTATTCTGGTATTGCATATGCCTAGAGGAAACAGGAAAGTGCTTAAAATGGTTCCAGCTAATTTCAAAGAGAAAGGAATAAACTGCTGCCTGAAGCAGAAGGCTGGAGAAGACTGCCGATGTCATCACAAGCAGCTGTTCTCATCCAAAACAAGAGAGTGAGGAAGAACTTCGTTTCCAGCTGGGGAGCGGAAGTGGAAAGATTCAATACATAATTTTGACTAAATTCTTTCTTCTGCAATTCTCCCACACTTTCCATTTTTACCCTCAAATAAGTGTCAGTGTGTGACACACACACACACACACACACACACACACACACACACACATTTGTGTATGTAAAAATATGGAGTTTATTTTTAAAAGACACAATAATTATTAAAGATTGCCAATACAAATGTGCCGAAAACATACATTAGAGGAGAAAAGATAAACTTCCTAAACCAGAAGGAGAGTATATCCTGAGTGATGTAACCCAGATCTAGAAATAATAGGATGATAAGTACTTACTTATAAGTGGATATTATCTATAATCATAGTACAATTCACAGATCTCAAGAAACTAAGTAACAAGGTCTCAAGGTGAGACACATCAATGTCACCGAGAATAAGAAAAAAAATACACATTGCAGGAGGCTAGAGGGAGAGGACTAGAGAGGCATTTGAGTTAGGACTTGAACAGGAGGGATCAGGTTATGGGAGAATGGAGAGAGAAAGTACTGGAAAAGGCAAGCAGAATTGAGGTAGGTAATATCTCTGGGATGAGCTAGAAACCTAGGGCAATGGAAAAATTCCAGGAATCTTTTAGGCTGTCCATAGCTAAAACTCCTAGCAATGGGGGATGCAGAACCTGAACTGGCCATCTCTCCCTCTTTTTTGTTGTTGTTATTGTTTTGACTTTTTTGCTTTTTTTGGATAATTTATTTACACTTCAAATGTTATCCCCTTTCCACATTTTCTGGCTGGAAATCCCCTATCCCATCCTCTATCCCCCTACTTCTATGAGGGTGCTCCTCACCCACTCACTCACACCTGCCAACCTGTGCTGGCATTCCCCTATGCTGGGGCATGGAGCCTTCACAGCACCAAGGGCCTCTCCTCCCCTTGATGCATGACAAGGCCATCCTCTGCAACATATGCTACTGAAGCCATGGGTCTCTCCATATATATTCTTTGGTTGGTGGTTTGGCCCTTGGGAGCTCTGTGGTGTCTGGTTGGTTGATATTGTTGTTTGTCCTATGGGGTTGCAAACCCCTTCAGCTCCTTCAGTCCTTTCTCTAACTCCTCCATTGTGGACCATGTGACCATCTCTGATAAACAGGCAAGACTTCTAGTGGAGGGATTGGGACTTGATTCTAGCCACAAACCTTTGCTCTACAATTTGCCCTGCCTACAAAATATGCTACAGTAAAAGTGGCACAGAAATTGTTGAACTAGCAAACCAGGGATTGGTCAATTAAGACACATGTCCTGAGAAGGAGCTCACGCTGACTCTCCTTGAAGAACTAAAAACCAGGGACCCAGTATACAATGAAAAACAAATGGTGTAGAAGTCAATGAATTGATTCCTAGAGTTATTTTGCCATACATAGATTAGTGTCTAACCCAGTTGTCTTCAAAGTCTTCACCTAGAAACTAATGGAAAGAGATTCAGAGACCCATATCCAAACATCAGATAAAACTTGAGGAATCGTACAGAAAAGGGAGGGGGAAGGGTTGTAGAAGTCAAAGGTTTCAAGGAAACAACAAGAAAACCATAGAATCAACTCTGCTAGGCCTACGGGGGCTCACAGAGACAGAACCAGGAAGCCTGCATGAGCCAGGCCCAAGCCCTCAACGTATATTATGGTTGTGTAGCTTAAACTTCTTGTGAGAGTCATAGCAATAGGAGTAGGAGCTCTCTCTATATTGCCTATTTTTGGAACTTTCTTCCTAATAGGTTGCCTTTTCTTGGCTTAATAGGAGATGAAGTGCCTACTCTTCCTGCAATTCCTTAATGAGGAATATCTAGTTGATATCCATAGGAGGCCTTCCCCTTTCTGCATAGAAATAAGAAACAAGGGAGGAATGGATGGACAGAGCAAGAAGGGAACTAAGGGTGAATGATTGGGCAGAAAGGAGGGAGAAAAAAACTGCAGTCAATCTGTAATTAATTAATTAATTTAAAAAGAATATTTTCATGAAGTATTGAAAGGCATGTAAGTAGTCACAGTTTTGTTTGACATAGATTAATGTAAATGAAAATGCACTATGATTAGATTTGGTGGAAAATCTCTGTAACTCAAGCCATAAAGAAGCTGAATCAGGAGAACTATGAATTTGTGGCCACTCAGCCACAAAGAGAGTTCAAGCCAGTCTGGCCTAGTTCATAAAACATTCTTTATATATGAGTAAATAGACATTTATGTTTATATAATTTTTTTAATTATTCTGTCCTAGAGAAGCAGCTGCATCACATTCATAGATACAGTCCTATAGGTATTTGTTGCACCATATGTAGGATCAAAGTATTTGAAGAATATTGTTTGTTCATAGACAAAATAATGATGATTTCTAGAATGTTGGGAGCAATGCCTTGAAACCCTCCATTATTGATGTTAATATTATTGTTAGAGTTAAGTATGACTGGGTTCATGGAAAATCCCCAGCCAGCTGGAGAAGACTAATTCAAATCTGGTGGTCATGATGAATAATGATATGATAAAGTTCTGACCTTGCTGAGAAATACATCTGACGTCAGGATGCCCAATGTGATGACCTTTCTGAAAAAACAACATCCTGCTGACTAATAGATATGACAAACCTGTAACCTTCCTGTAAAACCAATATCCTGTTGACATCAGTTGACCACATGAATATTATGTCCTTGGCCTGTGTAAATATTTCACACTTCCCCCTCTGTTATCCCTGTTATGGTATAAATTCAGTCATGGGAAAAAACAAATTGTCGCTTTGATCAGACTCTTGACATCCTTCTTCGTGTCTCTTGTCCCCCATTCTCTTCCAGGTACCCTCTGCACCCTCATTTACACCAGAAGGCACAATCTTGCCATAAACTATCTATTCTGTTAGTTCTTAAAATCTTTCTTTCCCCTTCTTAATAATCCCTATCAGGTGCTATAATCATAAAATCTCAGGTACATGGAATTGGCTTTTATTTTTTTTCAGATTGTGAATGTATCCTGATGCTTTTCTTTTGGAGTGAGAAATGACTTAATTTGTTTTTGATTTTACAGGAGGTCAGATTTGAAAGATTTCAGATGTTATGAAAGACACATTTTAGAGACTTTAGACTTTAACAGATATTGAATATTTTGAAATATGTAACTTTTCATTGAAAATATTTTATTTACATTTCAAAAGTTATTCCCTTTCTTGGTTTCCCATGCATAAGCCTCCATCCCATCCTCCTCCCTTTATTCTATAAGGGTGTTCCCCCTCTCCAACCACCCCACACTTCCTGCCTCCCCACCCTGACATTCCCCTACACTGGGGAGTTCAGCCTTGGCAGAACAAAGGGCTTCTCCTCCCATTGGTGCCGAAAATGCCCATTTTCTGCTACATATGCACCTAGAGCCATGGATCTGTCCATGTGTAGACTTTGGGTAGTGATTTAGTCCCTGAGAGCTCTGATTGGTTGGCATTGTTGTTCTTATGGGGTTGCAAGTCCCCTCAACTCCTTCAATCTTTTCTCAATTTCCTCCAACGGGGACCCAGTTCTCAGTTCAATGGTTTCCTGATAGCATTCACCTCTTTATTTGTCACACTATGGCTGAGCCTCCTATGAATATTTTTGTTCCCCCTTTTAAGAAGGGTTAAAGGATCTGCAATTTAGTCATCCCACTTGAGCTTCATTTGCTCTGTAAAAAGTTTCTTGGGTAAATGGAGCTTTTGTGCGAATATCAACTTATCGGTGAGTGCATACCATGTGTGTATTTTTGTGATTGGATTACCTCTCTTAAGATAATATTTTCTAGTTCCATCCATTTGCCTATGAATTTCATGAAGTCATTGCTTTTGATAGCTTAACTCCATTGTTTAACCACATTTTCTGTATCCATTCTTCTGATGAACTGCATCTGGGTTCTTTCCAGAGTCTATCTATTATAATTAAGGCTGCTATGCACATAGTGGAGCATGTGCCTTTGTTGTATGTTGGAGCATCATTTGGGTATATGCCCAAGAGTGGTAGAGCTGGGTCTTCAAGTATTGCAATATTCAATTTTCTGAGGAATCTCCAGACTGATTTCCAGAATGGTTGTATCAGCTTGCAATCCCACCAACAATGGAGGAGTGTTCCTCTTTATCCACATCCTCACCAGCATCTGCTGTCACCTGAGGTTTTGATCTTTTCCATTCTGACTGGTGTGAGGTGGAATATCAAGGTCGTTTTGACTTGCATGTTGCTGATGACTACAGGATGTTAAACATTTCTTTAGGTACTTCACAGCCATTTGATATGCCTCCGCTGAAAATTGTTTGTTTAGATCTGTACCCCATTTTTAAAAGGGTTATTTGGCTCTCTGGAGTCTAACTTCTGGAATTTGTTGTATATGTTGGATATTAGCCCTCTATCAGATGTAGGATTGGTAAAGATCTTTCCCAAATCTGTTGGTTGCCATTTTGTCCTAATGACAGTGCCCTTTGTCTTACAGAAGCTTTGCAGTTTTATGAAGTCCCATTTGTTGATTCTTGATCTGAGAGCATAAGACATTAGTGTTTTGTTCAGAAAATTTCCCCCAGTGCCCATGTGTTCAAGGCTCTTTCCCAATTTTTCTTCTATTAGTTTGAGTGTATCTGGATTTATGTGGAGGTCCATGATCCAGTTGGACTTAAGCTTTGTACAGGGAAAATAAGAATGGGTCCATTTGTGGCTGGAGAGATGGCTCAGCAGTTAAGAGCACTGACCGCTCTTTTAGAGAACCTCAGTTCAATTCCTAGGAACCACATGTTGGCTCACAACCATCTGTAACAGATTCTGGTGTATCTCAAGACAGCTACAATGTACTCATACATTAAATAAATAAAATATTTAAAAATGGGTCCATTTGCATTCTTCTACATGCTGACTTACAGTTGAACCATCACCATTTGTTGAAAATGCTATCTTTTTTCTACTAGATAGTTTTAGGTCATTTCTCTAAAATCAAGTGACCATAGGTGTGTGGGTTCATTTATGAGTCTTCAATTCTGTTCCACTGATCTACCTGCCTGTCTCTGTATCAAGAGCATACGAATTTTATCACTATTGTTCTGTAATACTGTTTGAGGTCAGGGATGGTGATTAACCCCAGAAGTTCTTTTATTGTTGAGCATAGTTTTCATTATCTTGGGATTTTTGTTATTCCAAACAGATTTCAAAATTGCTCTTTCTAACTCTATGAAGAATTGAGTTGAAATTTTGATGGGGATTGCATTGAATTTGTAGATTGCTTTTGGCAAAATGACCATTTTTTACTTTATTAATCCTGCCAATACATGAACATGGGAGGTCTTTCCATCTTCTGACATCTTCGATTTCTTTCTTCAGAGACTTGTAGTTCTTGTCATACACTTGCTTGGTTAGAGTCGAAATGAGGTATTTTATGCTCTTTGTGACTATTATGAAGGGTGTCACGTCACAATTTCTTTCTCAGCCTGTTTATCCTTTAAGTAGAGGAAGGTTACTGATTTGTTCTAGTTAACTTTATACTCAGCCACTTTGCTGAAGTTCTTTATCAGAATTAGTAGTTCTCTGGTGGAACTTTTGGGGTCACTTAAGTATACTATCATATCATCTGCAAATAGTGATATTTTGACTTCTTCCTTTCCAATTTGGATCCCTTTGACCTCCTTTTGTTATCTGATTACTCTGGCTAGGACATTGAATACTGTATTGAATAAGTAGGAGAAAGTTGTCAGCCTTGTCTAGTCCCTGATTTTTGTGGGATTGCTTCAAGTTTCTCTCCCTTTAGTTTGATGTTGGCTACTGGTTTGCTGTATATTGCTTTTACTGTGTTTAGGTATGGGCCTTGAATTCTTGATTTTTCCAAAACTTTTAACATGAATTGGTGTTGAATTTTGTCATATGATTTCTCAGCATCTAAGGAGATAGTCATGTGTTTTTTGTTCCCTCTGAGTTTGTTTACATAGTGGATTACATTGATGGATTTCCATATATTGAACCATCCTTCATCCCTGGGATGAAGCCAACTTGATAATGATGGATGATTGTTTGATGTGTTCTTGGATTCGGTTTGCAAGAATTGTATTTAGTATTTCTGTGTCGGTATTCATAAGGGAAATTCCTCTGATGTTCTCTTTCTTTGTTGGGCCTTTTTGTGGTTTAAGGATGAGTATAATTGTGGCTTCATAGAAGGAGTTAAATAGTGCTTCTTCTGTTTCAATTTGGTGGAATATTTTGGACAGTCTTGTTATGGGGTCTTCTATGATGGGTTGATAGAATACAGCACTAAACCTGTCTTGTCATGGACTTTTTTTTTTGGTTGGGAGACTTTTTTATAACAGCTTCTATTTCTTTAGCAATTTTGGGACTGTTTAGATAGTTTATCTGATCCTGATTTAACTTTGTAACCTGATATTTGTCCAGAAAATTGTCCATTTCTTCCAAATTTTCCAGTTTCATTGAATATAGATTTTTGTACTAGGATCTGATGATTTTTTGAATTTCCTCAGGTTCTCTTGTTAAGTCTCTCTTTTCATTTCTGATTTTGTTAATTTGGAAACACTCTCTGTGCCTTCTTGTTAGACTGGTTAATGATTTATATATCTTGTTCATTTTCTCAATGAATAAGCTCTTGGCTTGTCCATTCTTTGCATCATTCTTTTTGTGTCTACTTGGTTGCTTTCAGCCCTGAGTTTGATCATTTACTGCCTTCTATTTTTCTTGAGTATATTTGCTTCTTTTTGCTCTAGATCTTTTAGGCGTACTATCAAGCTGCTGATATATGGTTTGTCCAATTTCTTTTTGGAGGCACTCAGAGCTATGAGTTTTCATCTTATCACTGGTTTCATTGTGCCCCATAAGTTGGGTATGTTATGCCTTAATTTCATTAAATTCTAAAAAGTCTTTAATTGCTTTATATCTTCTTCGATCAATTGATCATTGAGTAGTACATTCTTCAACTTCTATATTTATGTGGGCTTTCTATCATTTTTGTTTTCACTGAAGATCAGGCTTAGTCTATGGTGATCTGACTGGATTCAAGGGATTATTTCCATCTTCTTGTATCGGTAGAGGCCTGTTTTGTAAACAATCATATGGTTAATTTTGGAGAAGGTACCACGAGGTGCTGAGAAGAAGGTTTTTCTTTTCTTTTTTTTTTATATTAACTTGAATATTTCTCAGATACATTTCAATGTTATTCCCTTTCAAACTTTCCCCCGGAAACATCCCCTAATCCCTCTCCCTCTCCTTCTCCCCTTCTTTATGGGTGTTCCCCTCCCCATCCTCCCCCATTACCGCCCTCCCCCCAACAATCATGTTCACTGGGGGGTTCAGTCTTGGCAGGACCCAGGGCTTCCCCTTCCACTGGTGCTCTTACTAGGCTATTCATTGCTACCTATGAAGTCAGAGTCCAGGGTCAGTCCATGTATACTCTTTGGGTAGTGACTTAGGCCCTGGAAGATCTGGTTGCTTGTCATTGTTGTTCATATGGGGTCTCAAGCCCCTTCAAGCTCTTCCAGTCCTTTCTCTGATTCCTTCAACGGGGGTCCCGTTCTCAGTTCAGTGGTTTGCTGCTGGCATTCGCCTCTGTATTTGCTGAATTCTGGCTGTGTCTCTCAGGAGAGGTCTACATCCGGCTCCTGTCGGCCTGCACTTCTTTGCTTCATCCACCTTGTCTAATTGGGTGGCTGTATATGTATGGGCCACATGTGGGGCAGGCTCTGAATGGGTGTTACTTCTGTGTCTGTTTTAATCTTTGCCTCTCTATTCCCTGCCAAGGGTATTATTCTTGTTCCCCTTTTAAAGAAGGAGTGAAGCATTCATATTTTGATCATCCATCTTAAGTTTCATGTATTCTATGCATCTAGGGTAATTCAAGCATTTGGGCTAATAGCCACTTATCAATGAGTGCATACCATGTGTGTTTTTCTGCGATTGGGTTACCTCACTCAGGATGATATTTTTCAGTTCCAACCATTTGTCTATGAATTTCATGAAGGCATTGTTTTTGATAGCTGAGTAATATTCCATTGTGTAGATGTACCACATTTTCTGTATCCATTCCTTTGTTGAAGGGCATCTGGTTCTTTCCAGCTTCTGGCTATTATAAATAAGGCTGCTATAGTGGAGCACGTGTCTTTGTTATATGTTGGGGCATCTTTTGGGCATATGCCCAAGAGGGGTATAGCTGGGTCCTCAGGCAGTAGCATGTCCAATTTTCTGAGGAACCTCCAGACATTTCGAGAATAGTTAATGCAGTCTGCAATCCCACCAACAATGGAGGAGTGTTGCTCTTTCTCCACATCCTCACCATAATTTGCTGTCACCTGAGTTTTTGATCTTAGTCATTCTCACTGGTGTGAGGTGAAATCTCAGGGTTGTTTTGATTTGCATTTCCCTTATGACTAAAGTTGTTGAACATTTCTTTAGGTGTTTCTCAGCCATTCGGCATTCCTCAGCTGTGAATTCTTTGTTTAGTTCTGAACCCCATTTTTTAATAGGGTTATTTGTCTCCCTGCGGTCTAACTTCTTGAGTTCTTTGTATATTTTGGATATAAGGCCTCTATCTGTTGTAGGATTGGTAAAGATCTTTTCCCAACCTGTTGGTTGCTGTTTTGTCCTAACCACAGTGTCCTTTGCCTTACAGAAGCTTTGCAGTTTTATGAGATCCCATTTGTCGATTCTTGATCTTAGAGCATAAGCCATTGGTGTTTTGTTCAGGAAATTTTTTTCCAGTGCCCATGTGTTCCAGATGCTGCCCTAGTTTTTCTTCTATTAGTTTGAGTGTATCTGGTTTGATGTGGAGGTCCTTGATCCACTTGGACTTAAGTTTTGTACAGGGTGATAAGCATGGATCGATTTGCATTCTTCTACATGTTGACCTCCAGTTGAACCAGCGCCATTTGCTGAAAATGCTATCTTTTTTCGATTGAATGGTTTTGGCTCTTTTGTCAAAAATCAAGTGCCATAGGTGTGTGGGTTCATTTCTGGGTCTTTAATTCTGTTCCATTGGTCTATCTGTCTGGAGATAGAATTGAACAGAATTGAAGACCCAGGTTTTTCTTTTGTTTTAAGATGAAATGGTCTATAAATATCTGGTAAATCCACTTGGTTAATAACTTCTGTTAGTTTATCTATGTCTCTGTTTAGTTCCTGTTTCCATGATCTATGCATTGATGAGAGTAGGGTATTAAAATCTCCTATTATTGTATGAGGTGCAATGTGTACTTTGAGGTTAATAAGGTTTCTTTTATGAATGTATGTGGTCTTATATTTGGAACACAGTTATTCAGGATGGTGAGTTCACCTTGGTGGATATTTCCTTTGGTGAATATGAACTTCCTTCCTTATATTTTTGGTAACTTTTGGTTGAAAGTAGATTTTATTTAATATTAGAATGGTGATTCCAGCTTGTTTCTTCACACCATTTGCTTGGAAAACTGTTTTCCAGCCTTTTTACTCTAAGGTAGTATCTGCCTTTGACACTGTTGTGTGTTTCCTGTATGCAGCAAAATTCTGAGTCCTTTACATATCCATTCTGTTGGTCTATATCTTTGTATTGGGGAATTGACTCCATTGAATTTAAGATATATTAAAGAATGGCAATTGTTGTTTCCTGTTATTTTTGTTGTTAGAGGTGGAATTATGTTTGTATGTCTCTCTTCTTTTGGTTTCTTTGTAAGGAGATTGCTTTCTTGATTTTTCAATGGTGTAGTTTCCCTCCTTATGTTGGAATTTTCCATCTATTATCCTTTGTAGGGATAGATTTGGAGAAAGATATTGTGTAATTTTGGATTGGTCATGGAATATCTTGGTTTCTCCATTGATGTTAAGAGCTTTGCTGAATATAATAGACTGGGCTGACATTTTTGTTCTCTCAGGGTGTTTATGACATCTTTCCAGGATCTTGTGACTTTCATAGTGTTTGGTGAGATCTCTTGTGTAATTCTGATAGGTGTGCATTTATATATTGACATTTTTTCCCTTACTGCTTGTACTACTACTTTGTTTTGTGTATTTGGTGTATTGACTATTATGTAATGGAAGGAGCTTATTTTCTGGTTCAAACGTTTTGGAGTTCTGTATGCTTCTTGTATGTTTATGGGCACATCTTTCTTAGCTTAAGAAGTTTTCTTCTATAATTTTGTTGATATTTACTGGTCCTTTAAGTTGGTAGTCTTCTCTCTCTTCTATACTTATTATCCTTGAATTTGATCTTATCATTGTGTCCTAGATTTTCTGAATGTCTTGAGGTTAGAGATTTTTGACTTTTACATTATCTTTGATGGTTGTGTTGATGTTTTCTATGGTATCTTCTGTCCCTGAGATTCTCTCTTCTATCTCTGATATTCTGTTGATGATGCTTATGTCTAAGGCTCCTGATCTATTTCCTAAGTTTTCTATTTCCAGGGTTGTCTCCCTTTGTGCTTTCTTTATTGTTTCCATTTTTAAATCCTGGATGGTTTTATTTAATTCCTTCACCATTTGCTTGTGGTTTTCCTGTAATTCTTTAAGGGATGTTTGTGTTTCCTCTTTAAGAGCTTCTATTTTTTTCACCTGTGTTGTTATGTATTTCTTTAAGTGCGTTATTCATTTCCTATTTAAAATCTTCCATCATTATCATGACATGTGATTTTAAATTCAAATATTGCTTTTCTGATGTGTCAGGATATTCAATATTTGCTTTTCCCGTGTGTTTGGATATCCAGTATTTGCTTTTGTGGGAGAACAGGGCTCTAATGATGCCAAGTAGTCTTAGTTTTTGTTGCTTAGGTCCCTGCACTTGCCCCTTGCCATCAGGTTGTCTCTGGTTTTAGCTTGTCTTGCTGTCTGCCAGTGGCTTGACCTTCCTGTAAGTCTGTGTGTCAGGACTCCTATAGACCTGTTTTCTCTCAACCATATCTGGGAACAGAGAGCTGCTCCTGGGTCTTTGTGTCCTGAACCCTCCAGTCAGGCCACTTGGAGCAGAAGAGTTGGTCTTACCGCTCCTCTCAGGTGTCTCAGTATTCCAGGCGACTGGTATTCGGCTCTCAGCATAGGCAGAAACCAGAAGCATATATAATTTTTAAAGTATTTGAATTTGCAAGTCTCTGAGACTTTTAAAGTTTGTAAAATATCTTGTACTTTGATTTCTTTATTAATGTGTGCTGTTTCAGGAAAACAAAAAAGCGAAGTTTGTGGCTTACCAGTGATATGTTTGTGTAGCAAGCTGACAAAGGGTCAGTTGAATTTGCTAGTTTTATGACAACATGACATAAGTTAGAGACACCTGAAATGATGGAGTCTCAATTAAAAAATGCCTTTTTAACATCTGGTTGTAGGCAAACCTGTAGGGTTTTTCTTAATTACTGATTCTATCTTCAAAGACTATTTCCTTTAAATATTTTCTTGATAAAAAAAGTTCTCAACCAAAACCTTGGTAGTGTCTCTACTTCTACTCTGACTCATGTGGAAGCACACTGAAAGAAAACTACCTTTGATTATTTCCCACTTCTATACTATTTTTTTTTGTTTGCCAAAATTTGAAACATTTGTTCCACTAAAGGAGATAATCTGATTCATATGTTTAAAAGGATTTTATCTAATCTCTTTTTTTTTTTCATGTCACTGAATTAAGGTTTTTCTGTTAAAATGTTTCAAAGATAAACAACCTGTTTTTTGACCCTTAACTATCCTCCCAAAACACCATCCCCAAATTACAAAAATCTAACAAGTTGAAAGACTATCATTAACGATCAGCACTTAAGTTAAAAAGTATTGATACTTCTCCCATCACCAAAACAAACTAGTATACACTAGATAGCATAAAAAAGTATGTCTATAATTTTGTTGAAGTTGTTTGCTGGCCCTTTGAGTTGGGAATCTTCACTCTCTTCTATACGTATTAATCTCAGCTTCAGTCTCTTCATTGTGTCCTGGATTTCCTGAATGTTTTGAGTTAGGAAACTTTTGCTTTTTGCATTTTCTTTGACTATTGTGTTAATGTTGTCTATTGTATATTATTACATCTGTGACTCCTGTTCTCTTTCCTAGGTCCCTCCCCCATTCCCACCCCCGGGTTACCTCCCTGAATGTTTTCTTTAATGATTCTATTTCCAGCTTTAGATCTTAGACAGTTTTGTAAAATTCCTTCTGCTGTTTGATTGTATTCTCCTGTATTTCTTTAAGGGAGTTATTTATGTCATTCTTAAAATCTTCTGTCATCTTCATGAATTGAGAATTTAGATCTGAATTTTGTTTTAAGGGTGTGTTGGAGTATTCAACACTTGGTAGGATGCAAGAACTGGGTTGTGATGTTGCTAAGTCAAATTAGTGTCTGTTGCTTATGTTCTTACGATTGCCTCTTGCCATCTGATTATCTCTGGTGTTATCTGGCCTCCTTGTCTCTGAATGGCACCTGTCCTTCTTGTGAGCCTGTGATCCTGCAATCCTGTGATCATGGAGAGTCAAGCTGAAACTGGAGTGTGGGCTGGGTGGAATCGGGTTCAGCATTGGGGCTCTGCTCAGGGCCAACTCAGGTGGGAACTGGAAAGTCCTATGCCCTCTGTTTCATTGCTCCCAGACACCCTTTCTCTTAGAACCCATCTTCATGCTGAGACTGTTCCTAATATATATTTTTTATGTTGTATATTGTATTATGCATTACATATTATGTATTATATATTATATATTCTCTTATCATCATCTATCACCTATCATTTATCATATATTATATATCATATATCTATATCATAGGCTTAGAACTTTTATATTTATTTGCACCAATATAATAGAGTGCATTTGACTCAAATTTCTAATAAGACTATTATTTTTTGTTTGAAACATGGTCTCTATTCCTCTGGTCTTCGGAACTCTCACTATAAAAGGACAATATAAACCCCATTTGCCTCCATTTAAGGTCCAGGACCAATTTTGAAAAGAAGGACAAAGTTAGTAGTTATTCAAACAAACCATTTGTCCTAGAAACTAGGACATAAGACACCAACTCTATTGACCATCCAAAAAATCTAGAAATGAGGTCAAAACTGCACTTCTCAAAGAATAACATGGAAGTAAGCAGAATAATGATAAAGTATCTTTTCCCTGAATGGGCCATCTATGCTGGGAGTTCCTATATCATCCTGAAGTTAAATGTTCATGACATAAGAATCAGACCACAAACCACCTGGCACAAGCAAATTAGAAATCTACCCCTGTGACCTCCATAGTACCAGCCAATGAAATTTTAGATTACCTAATCCATTATATGAATATAGAAGAAGTAACATAGTAGCCAATCAAAATTATACTAATGTCATCACTTTAGCCCCTACTAATCACATTCTAGAAAGTTTCCCTGTTTCTCAATGAGAAGCTTGTGTCCCTTTGACTGGGGTCATCATTTTGGAGACTAGTTGACCCCTGCATGCTGGTTGTTTCTGCCGAATAAACATGTTTTTTGCTTGTTGTTTTATTTGTTTTGTTGTCTTTGCATACTATCTGAGTCTGAGTTCTTCCTTCAGCGATGTTCAGAAACTTACACCAAATTCACTTTTTCCTCTTACAACTCAAGGCTCTGCCTAGCCTTTACCTTCCAACTCTTCCAGCATCTTCCTTTTACTAAATTTTATATTTTTTGGGTACTGATGAGTTCATACACTAAAACTGAAAGATCCCTGAAGAGAGATCCTTACTCAAGTCTCGGGAAGTAGCGGATCCTAGACACAGGAGAACATTTTGGATGTAATACGCAAAGGCAAGGTTTATTACAGAGATCTATTATGGAGATCTCCGGGCAGACACGTATTCCTACGCAGGAGACAGAGGTGTCGACCCCAAGTGGCTGGGAGAAGGGCTTTTTAAAGTAAGAAGTCACAAGCTCCAGGAGATGAGGGGATGTTAGAAGGAAATACCAAAAATGTCCCAAGGGGAAACATCACAGGGGCAGAACAAAACCCATTACTCATTTACTCAGTCTGGTGATAAGCAGGAGGGTCAGTGTTTCTGAACCAGTTCTCCTGCATTTTTAACAATCTGTCTTCCTGAGTCAGATCCTGTTGCTGAGTTTTGAGCTAATTTAAAACTCTATCTATCAAAACAATATTCCTACTCTTCCTTATAAACTTTCTGTTTCTTCCTCAATGACAATTTCTGTCACTGTATACCTTTAAAAACAATTAATTTATTTTGCTAACAAAATCGGATTCTGAATGTAAAAGCTCTGTGCATTTGCTCTGGAACCAGTTCCCCCTGGCTGTGTCTCGTCTTGATGAATGTCATTACAGTTAGAACAGATTTGAGATGTAGAGTTTGTATGGAGGATCAGGAAGCTAGAGCAGAAATAAGTAGTGACCTCCCACAAGGACTCATTTCTCAACTTCAAGATACTGGAACCAATAAACAAATGTGGAAATGTTTCAGACATAAACCACTGTAATATATATTGCAGTATGACTAAATCTACAAAACTGACATATAATTACCTACAAGAAATTTATCTTGTTGTGATGAAGGCATTCCAAATGTAATCTCAGCCTATTTCTAACATAAAATTCGATGCTATTTTGGCTTTTGTACTCACAGTGGCCTTTCCACATTGACGTGAATATTGGTGAGTAAAGAGTTGTATTGGTGGTTTTATACAACCCCTTTGTTCATATGAAAGCAATTTCTAGACAGTCTTAGTTTGGGAATTGACAATGACCTAATGTGGTGTGGAGAGATGGCTCAGCAATTAAAGGCTAGGCTCACAACCAAAAATATAAGAGAATGACCTAATGCATTCTAGAAACAGGAAACTATGTTCTTGAATATTTGAAGGTGTTGTATAGTCATCACTAATTAACAAGTATGTTACTACCTTACTTACTGGTCAAGAATAGATAGAAATCTTACATTTCCTAAAAGGAAATCACACTAAAATTTGTATAATAAGGCAGGTTCGATGGTTTAATAATGTATTTGTTATGCAAGCATGAGAACCTGATTTCATTCTTCAGTATACAAATAAGAGGTATTGCAGAGCATGCATGCAATTCTAGGATTGGGATGTTAGGAGAAAGACAAACCTGGTGCTTGCTTGTTAATCTATGAGCTCCATGTTCAGTAGAAGATCCTGTGAAAAATAAAAGGGAGAACTATTGAGGAATAAACCTGATATGAAAATCTGGCTTCCACACATGTGTGTGCCCTGCTCAAACATGTGCACATGAATAGGCAAATACATTGTCTTTAGAACCCAATTTTCTTTTACCAAAAACTGTCTCAGATAATGGGGGTGGATAAAATGTAGCCCCAGTCTCTTTTTCCTTCTGAACAGACCTATTACTATTTCCAGTATTTAAACTTGACATACATTCTACACTTTGCATTTTGGCTTTCCATAAATTTTAAAAACAAACACAGTTTATTCAAATTTATAATTGCACCGAGCCTTAGATTTTAGAGCTATCAAGGGCAGATATTTATGCTTATGTTATTTGTTCTATACCTAACACAGAATCTACAAAAATCATACATAATAAATGGGTAAGAGGTGAGAATGGGAGAATACCTGATAAGAATTTTAGTCCATCTATAGCTACTTTATGTGGGTTTGTTTCTTTCTTTCTTTTTCATTTTTACTGATGCAGTTCTTTGTAAAACTAAATAGAATAGTATTTCAGAGATGTAGTTCTTAGAAAAGTTAAAGGAAATAGTGTTTTAGAAATAGCTAGTTTTAAGAGATTTGATAGTCAAAATTAAGTTACTAGAAAGAGTACTGAAAATATTGCAGAGGCACATTATGGCAATTTCAGTGAAGACAGTTTTAGGGTGGTCTTAATAGGAAAATAATCATTTCTTATTTTCCTTTCCTATATGTTATCTTCAAAATATCATGCCTATTCCATAGTGAGTACTTTATATTCTCTCCCCAATTTCACATTTATATACTGACTTTCACAGAAAAATGTTGGAATAAAATATTTACAGGTGGCTTTAAAAATCATAGTTTGAATTAAATTCAATTTTCACACCTCAATGTTACAAATTGTATTAATTTTAGTACTTATCAACCACATAGCTGCTGTAGTAAATGACACATCCAACTGCAGAAAGAATATGGCAAGGGGCTATGGCCAAAGGAAAGTCTGAATTTTCAGTAGAGGTATTCTAACTATCTACTTCCACTTTACACAAACATCTATGAAAAGACATGTTGAATTTTCATGACTGATAATATACAATATGAGAAAGAATGAAGATTTTTGGCTCAAATGTTCAGTACTTTTGGTGTAAGGCTGTATCTGTGATGAGGCATAATATGGAATAGTTGTTCATCACAGGAAAGATGTTTACATAATTGCTATCAGGAACAACACAGGAAAATTATCTCTGTGATAAAAATATCATGTTTTAGGGAAAATACTCAGTGACCAACTTACTCTAACTAGGCTACAGTTTCTACCTTTTGCTACCACTCACTAACAACAGTCTACTAGAAATCTATCAAAAAGACTAGTCCTTGATTTTATCAAAGCCACCAAAATCCGGTAAACCAGCTTAAACAATCTGCAAACAAGATCCTTTGGAGGCTCTCAAAAGCAACAGAATAAAAGATATGTTCTGGAAAAGAAGGTAAATTTAATGACTCTCTATGGTTTTGGAAATTAGAAAAGTACTTCTAATTTTCTCAGGCAAACAAGAACTAATAGGGTGAATAAAATATCAGTGAATATTAACACAAGATTGCATATTTTGTAAATCCTGTTATTAACAAGGACACAGAATGCTAGCTCCAAGACACTAATTCATGAGCTTTGGTATTCTTAATGCTCAAATCCAGACAGAAACACTGTAACTTGTCTGTCACCATAAGGGAGGCAATTGTGCTCAATCTGTCAGAACTCAGTAGGGGACTATCACCTATGCTATATGGCTTGCCATGTCACAAGACAGTCATGTCAAATTTTTACACTAACCAATTTATTATGCAATGCTTGCTTCTGAAAAAGATAAAGACCCATACCCTGTACTTTGTTCAATATGATGGATGCTATGCCCCAGCTGGATTTTTAGCCATCTTATAGGGAAGCCAGGTAAAGGGTGTTGAGTTCCATCCTCTGACTAAATGGGTCTTCCTACCAAGATTTCTCTCTCTCTCCTTATCTCTCTCTCTCCTCTCTCTCTCTCTCTCTGACTAAATTACTGTGGAATATAAATATAGGGCTAGAAATAATTAGATTTATTCTTTGAGTCTAGTGTTATTGTTATGAAGCCTACAGTGTTATTTAATAATTTATATATTTACATGGTGAATAACAAACTATATAATCCCCTTGATAAGGCAGTAGCTAGAAGTTATTGTGAAGTTCTGCTTACAAAGAAGTAATCACCAGTTATGGGAGCTAAGAGTTCAAACGTATCAATAGAGATTGAAGCCATAAAGATGTTAATACTGATCTCCACGTGGCTCATTTTCAAATGAGATAAGCACCTTTATTATTATTTTGAAATGAAACCATATAATATTAATTTTTATTGTATATTCAAATGTAGGACTGAGAACACTGTTTAGTAAGTCAAAAGACACAATCACAACTTGTATTTACTTCCTCATTACAAAATCAGTACAAAATATATCAGTTTACTTTTAGTCCCCTCTACTCAATGGAATCTATTAGGACAATAATTTTTGGTAGTTACATCCAACAAAAGTCATCATATTCTTAATGCTTCCTACCTATCATAAATATTTCAAAGTTTACCCAATGCGACACCTATAGGACTCAGTTTCCCTTGTAGACATACTTCATTCCTATTCCCCTTACCATTTAAAAGTAGCTTATATCATATCAAAAAGAAAGAGGAATATAAACAGTATACACACAGCAAAAATGACTCCATCCCAGTAAACAAGACATCATACTTGGCATAATAAAATGAATGTTTACACCATCCAAAATTTTTATAATTCTCATTGGCAACATATATTTTATCTTCTGGAAGAGCTTTGATTCAGTTGTTCCAGAAACATTGCATATTGGCAGAAACCTAATATCTACTGTTGTATTATGGCATCCTTCAAGCTTCTTTCTGATGGATTGTAGAAACAATGATAACACCCTTTGAGTAGTCCTTTTCAATCATTGATAATGCTTCATCCTGCTTCTAAACAGTCACAGGCAAGAAATGGGTTGGGGAATCCTTTCTTTCCTGGTGCCCATCTCGTTACAACAGAATTACTGGTAGATTTCAGATACTCACTTCTTGTATTAGCTCACTTACAACTTACTTATTTTTTTTCTCTCATGAGCCATGTCTCTATCAGCATCTTATTTTCATCATTATAAACGTGTAAGAATAAGAAACTCAGAAGTTTTTATTTCCCCCTCTGGCCAACTAACGTTTGGTTGCTATAGTTCGTGAATGATAGTAGCAAGAATGTGGTTCCTGGACCTTATTATTCACAGCACATCAAGCTGAAGGAGCATTATGCTTTTCTATTTCCTTTAACTATGGTCTCACAGGGTAGTAGGATGGCACAAGTAGATGCTGGGCCCAGTGGGTTTGTGTCTCACTTGAGGAAGCTCAAGTTCAGGGACATGTAAACTTATAAAATGTGCAGCATAAGTTTAAAATTTGCACACTGGGGTAAGGCTGTCTATCCTTTCTTCTAGATACAATACCTTTTTGGTTTGTTCAATAATCATTCTGAATAGCATTTAGCAAAAGAATTGTCTTCTCATGGAAGCATTAAGGGCTCATATTACTTCATTTTTTAACATGATAATAAACTATCTGAAGATAAATAATGATAAAGAAAAGGCATATTTGCCTAACAGTTTTAGAAACAAATTCTTTCAGCCTGCACTCCTCTCAGTCTATCCTTTGTTGAGGTCCGCAGGACCATCAGATCATGGAGAAAAGGATAGCATGATAATAAATGTAGCAAGTGAGTAGGTCTTGACCAGATTTACTCCTTTACAGCAACTTTGAATAAGAACAAAGAGTCATATAAAGTACTAATATTACTTCTTGTGGTGGTTTGGATATGCTTGACCCAGAGAGTGGCACTATTAGGAGGTGTAATCTTGTTGGAAGAGGTGTATCCTTGTTGGAGTAGGTATGTCTCTGTGAACTTTAAGACCCTCATCCTGGCTGCATGGAAGCCAAGCTTTTCATATCTGTTGTTGGAACAAGAGGCAGATCTCTCAGCTTTTCCAGCCCCATGTTTGCCTGAATGCTGCCATACGCCCAATTTGATGATAGTAGACTGAACCTCTAAGCCTGTAAGCCAGTCCCAAACATATGTCCTCTGTAAGCGGTGCCTCGGTCATGGTGTGTCTTCACTGCAATGGAAACCCTAACTAATACATTTCCTTCTAAGGGCATCAATCCCAAGGAACTGAATACTCTGTACTAAATCCTATTACTAAAGATACCCACAAGCCCTAACATCAAAGGAGTATGCACTTAGCTTAAAGCTCAATTAGCTTTGAGGAAAAGCCATATGGAAATTTATCTCCCAAAAAGTACATATGTGATCATTGTATACAAACCAAAATACAACTGATAAAAATAGGCCTGCAGTATAAGAACTCATGTGATAAAATATAATAGTATGTATATGAATGATGTTTGTGTGCATGCCTATTCCACATTGTAGAAGTCATATGAGAATTTTTGAATGATTGTTTTCCCTTTCCACTATGTTTTGAGATAAGGTTTCTCTTGAATGTGATACTTCACAATGTAGTCTGAACATTTCTCTTCTTTATGATTCTTACCAATGTACTCTGGGCTAGCTGGCCCATGAAATTCTAGGGGATTATTTTGACTTAGCCTCCTATCTCACTATAGATGTCTTGAGATTACAGATGTAGCTGTTATATTAGGAATTTTATATGGATTCTGGTGATCCAAACTGAAGTTATCAGGCTTGTGAAGCAAGCCATTTTTCATATTGATCCATCTCCCTGGGCCCAAATACAATATTGGGTTAAAATTTCCAAAATGTTTCTACTTTTTTTTTTATATCTTGACTAACAAGATTACAGTCAAGCATTTTTGTTTTAATGGTGGGAGAATATAAGAGAGTAATGAACCTATATAATATAAACCTTATAAAAAGATATACAAATAATACCAAAACTTATCATAAACATCATGAATACATTAACTAAATAATAAAAGTGTATACTACGTGACTAATTGTTTAGTATAGTTCTATTTCTATTTAAAAGGAGGAGATATATTTTTTTTTGAGAGAGACTTTGAAAAGTCATTACCTTCCTAGAAAGTGAGAGTTCAAATTGAGGAATTGAGAGGATAATAAAGTCATCTGTCACCATTAAGGCCAGTTTTTAGTTTCTTTCTTCAGAGCAGAGAAAAATACACATCCTTCTGATAATAAAACGTGTGTGTATGTTTGCAATAAGTATCAATACATGAACATATGTATTTACATTTTTGTATGAATTTAGTCTTTGTTTTATGGAGAATACAAAAAGTTTGCTAAACTAGGCATACTTTTAAAATGGCTTCTAATATTCTTTTAGTTATTGATCAAATTTTATATGTCAAGTTTTCTGAATGTGAGCTACACAGAAGTTCATATAATACAGTCTGTTATAAACATCTTGTAGAGTTGGTAATGAAAAACCACCAATTATACTTTCTAAAGCATTCTAACAAGTAAAAAGTACAATAAGAAAATTCTTTATAAATATAGTCCTTTTGAAGAATGGTATGAGCACACACACACACACACACAGGGAGAGAGAGAGAGAGAGAGAGAGAGAGAGAGAGAGAGATAGAGAGAGAGAGAGAGAAATTAATTTTTCTGTTGTCAGGTGTGAAAAACCAATTTTTAAGTGGCCTAACTGTTTTACAAAGCATAATACTAGCTTCAAACATCTCTTTCTAAAGAAATATTGAGAATGTTAGAAAATAATAATTCAGTAAACACTAAATATAAAAAAGAAGAACTATTTAGAAATGATAATTTGAAATAAAATAAATTTATAATAATTTTTTGCCATTTCAACCATGACTGAATATTTGAAGGTTCATAGTTGAATAATTCATATTCTATATCCTATATGATATAATGCATATTCATTTATATACAACTTAGATTTCTAAATCTTAACATTGTATTTACTACTAATATGAATTAAAAACAAAGCATTGCTTATATAATTGAATAATATTATATGCTTTCCAACTCTTTTTAACATTCTGTAAATGTGATCACTATCCTCTAGGTGGTATGGGCAAAATGAGGCCACATTAAATAATTTTTATATATTCTTAGTTCCTTTTGGCCTTTCTTTTGTGTTATTCCTGCAAATGCTGGGGATAGTAAGAATCCATTCAAATTTTATGCAAGTGTAGTTTGCAAGTGCAAAACACTAAATACCTCATTAGGCAAAACTTTCCACATTAGTATGAAAGTTAGGAAAATAAATATCAGTTCTCTACCTCAGGAACTCAGAGTCCTAAGATAAAAGTCTATACAGATAACCAATGGGCCTGTTAGATAAAGCAACCAGGGACATGCCATTTTCTCTTAACTCTCCCAATTTTCTTGCTTTGTTTTCCTCGTTCTTCATTATTGTTCTCAAGGACAAATACACAGTACAGAGTCCCTGTGTTTTATACTGAACCCACAGTAAGAAAGCTGTCTGCTATTGCATAAACTCGTTCAGGTTTATGTGATTAGTTTGTCCCTCTGTGATTTGCATAGAAAAATCATATAAGAATACCTCTTTTATGATAAGGGAATGAATGTATTTTAAGTTTTCTTCTACACATTTGCTGTGAATAACCTGCTTTATTTCTAAATGGATTATCAGCTTTCCCAGTAACTTTCATTGAATGAATATTCCATCTTTTCTCATCTTCTTATTATGAAAACTTTCAAATACAGAGAAGTTGTATTTGCTACAGACTGAAATTTTATTTCTCAAAGTCACACTTTTAACATGCTATCTCCTGTGCCATTGTACTTGGAAATTATAGTTTAAAATGGAGATTAACAAAATGACATAGACATCAACTTTAAAGTTTTAAGGAAATATCCATAAGGTTTTCCATAAGAGATTGACAAAACTGTCAATTCATAAAAATATAAATATAGAAAATGTTGTATACTTTTGTAAAAATAATAAATAGTA
This sequence comes from Rattus rattus, assembly GCF_011064425.1. Taxonomy (NCBI): domain Eukaryota; kingdom Metazoa; phylum Chordata; class Mammalia; order Rodentia; family Muridae; genus Rattus; species Rattus rattus. The sequence goes on from NC_046172.1 coordinate 84,692,616, forward strand.
ATACACATAAATACAGTCAAACAAACTATTTTTATTCTCTCATTCTGTTATTATTGAAAACAAGCAAAATTGAATTCATATTTTAGCTCTTATTACTAAGACCAAAATTAGTATTAGAATGCAAATATCATTGTGGTATGGTAATTTCCTTTTTCTCATAGTTTCAATAATGATTGTTCATTAAATTATTTGCTAGGAGTAATTTTTCATTTTTAGGATCTCAGACAGTGCCTTTCACAGCAGCTGTATCAGTAATAATTTACAATCTTACAAACAATCTGTGAGATTTTTCTCCCCATATTCACCATAATTGGTTATTTTTGCAGTTTTTTTAATATTAGCCATTTTAACTGTAGGGAGATGATAACTTCTTGTGGTTTTAATTTGTAGTTCCCTGGTGGTCAATGATTCTTCATTACTTTCTTCTTTTACAATTTATATTTTCTTCCTTTGAAAAATGCCTTTTCTGACAATTTTCCTACTTAAAAACTTAATTACCTATTTTAGTTACACATTTTGTCCCATATGTATGTTAGATATTCATATTTTGTTGAGTAAACAATTGGCAAATATTTTTCCTAACTGTACAGGTTACTTCTTCACTCCGTTAATTACTCCCTATATACTATGCAAAAACTATTTAGAGGCTCTCGTGCTTCTTTCTGCATTTTAGTATTTTCCCTTCTATTTCTATGGCAAGTGCCCATAGTATTTTAATAGGAGTTGTAGTGAAGCAGAAAACCAGTGGTTCTATTTTCCTGTGAGCTTTAGTATACAGTCAGTGCTACTCACAAGTGTCTCTGTGTTTTTATCATACAAACTCTCCGTTTTCTCTGCTAGATTCATATAGTTTTATCTGTTTTTTGAAGTTCACTTGGTTTTTCCAAAAACACTGATTTTTCATTTGTCAGATAGGTCATATGTCTTCATTTCTTTAAGGTCTGTCACTGGAACTACTTTTTCAGTTTGGTGACATCCACTATTCATTATTGCTGATGATAATTTTAGTCACACATTGACCTCTACATATTGAAGGGAGGTATTCATTCCATCCTATAGAATTGAGGTTTATATGGAGATATGTAGTGGCACAAATTAGGTCAGTGCCATGATTGAACAGTAAAACAGTAAAAACATAAGGTGGGGACAAAGTTTTTGTAACATGAGAGAGAAGGAGAAGGAAGAAGAATCAAGATGGAGATGGAATGGGATGACCCAGATCTGGGAGGTCTTTAATTACCAAAGTAGTTGGGATGGATTTCTGTAGGCAAATTTATCTTATCTGGGTGGGCAGTTCATATCCTTATCAATTAGTTATGTTTTTTGTGTGGCTGTATTGTTGATTGAGAATTTAACATATAATTCTGATTGTTGGGTTGCAGTTTGTTGAGTCTTGATTTTAACAGGTTGTTGGAAGTTTAGGCCACAGCTATTAGGGGGCAGATGTTGGGATTGTAAAGAGAGCAGCAGCAGCAAAGAGTTAGGAGAGTGTAGCCACCATTGGGACCAGTGGGTAGATGCTGGAAATGTGAACAGATTCCACAGTAAGGAAGCTGCAAGTTAGGTGGTCTCTATGAACCTGGCATGTCAGCAACCCACCTGTGTCAGAGAGTACTTAGGGGCAGTGTGGAGACGCTGAGTTAAAAAGCACTAGTTCCAATGGCCCCACAGAGCCATAACTAGGGAGAAAGAGAGACCATCAGGGTACAGTCAGGACTGGTTACGCCATTTTTTTACCGAAACAGAGATGTGTGTGTGTGTGTGTGTGTGTGTGTGTGTGTGTGTGTGTGTGTTTAAATAAACCTATGAAGACATTACTAAACAGATAGTCTATTATGGTTCTTGAGTCAAAATTCAGTGCAACCATTACAGAGCTAAGAAGCATTCTAAGTAAAAGACGTCTATGATGAATATATCACTGGGGTACATTCCATTAGTCATTGTACAAATTAATTTTCTTATTACAGTATATATGACAAATACAATTTTAAGGAGGTGAAGTTTTGTAACTCATACTTTAATGGTGATGAAGACATAGTTGCTGATGCTCTCTATTGTCCTGTCTATTGTCCGTTGTAGCAGAAGTAAAAGGTGAGTATACATTGTGGTAAAAGTAACTTTTGTTCACCAGATGTCATGGTTATCTCAGGGATTTACTGCTGAATAAGATCACACATTCCAATTCTTTCTGAACTCTGGCTGGCTGGTTCAAATCAGCTGTTCAGGCTTAAAATTCCTCTCCAAGCTGGTTAATTCAAACTGTCCTCTCTTGGTTTCATGCTGATTCATTCCACTTGGAAAAAATGGTCTCTGAATTCCAAGAACTAGACGACACGAGCTGAAGGGAACTGAATGCAACTTAAGGAATTCAAATGTACTCAACTGAATTCAACTGAACTCAACTCAACTGAACTCTTCTGAACTCCATTGCATTTCCTGAACTCAACTGATCAGCACTCACTGAACTGCCCTCTAATCTTGTCTCACTCTATATTACTCTCAAGTAGCCTCTCTTTCCTGTCTTTTCTCATAAGAGTTGGATGTATCCTATTTCTGACTCATTCTGTCAAATCTTTCACTAGTTGTCAAATTGGTCACTCTCAAGAATGGCTGTTTCCTTCTATAAACTAATTGTACCTTCATTGTTTGGGATTAAAGGTGTATTCTAAGGGTGTATCTGTATTCCATTCTGAAGGATTAAAGGTACATCATTCCAGCTGGATCACATAGACCTAGAGTATCTTTAGATGTGATTCCCTGCTATAGCAGCCATGTTATTAGCTTAAAATTCTTCTACACAGAGTTCAATGGTAGACAGAAGTCAGGACTGAAGACAAGAGCCAAAATCAGCATGCATACATTTTCTATCCTGGGTGACCAATGCAAATCTGTTAGGTCTCATGCCTTGAGAGTTCCACAGCCAACCACAGTATACTAACAGCTGGGGATCTAGTAATCTGTGATACTTATCCCTGACTGTCAATTTACTAAGATTTAGAGTCACCATGAACAAAACAAAAACAAAAACAAAAGAGCCTCTGGTCATATTTATGACAGATTATCTAGGTTGGGTTAATTTAGGTGGGGAGGCTCACCCTAATTCTGGCTGACACCATCATGCTGTTTAGGATCCTGAACTGAATCAAAAGAAGTCAGATGAGCACCAGCATTCATGTCTCTCCTCTCTGTTTCCTGACAATGTGTACAGTGTGAAAAGCTACTTCACATTCCTGCTTCCATGACATCCCTGACATGATAGGCTGAAGTTGAAATTTCTAGTTCTTTCAAAAGTTATATCAAATGATGCTTTGCTGGGGAACCCTGGTAAAGGATGTCTTGCTAAATCAAACACATGAAAGACTGTTTTCCTGAGGCAGACACAAGTGAAAGGATGTTTGGTCATAGAAAATGCATGAAAGGACTCATGCTGATGGAGAATAAATATAACCCCACAGAGAGTGGGAAACAAGCACTGAGCTTTGGTTTGGTTTGCTCTGCCTCAGTATTCTTTGCTAAGGATACACTTGTATTAGTTACCTTCCATAGCTTGTTGAGCTCAACTTGTGATACACTGCCATTGACAGAAACTCACACAAGAACTGATCTCAAGTTTTCTGCAGCAGCTTGCTGCTTCTGTTGTCTCAGGCTGGTTAGCAAATCCTGGAGGTTTCTTCAGGATTGAAATAGAGTTACCAGTTTGTGTCTGCTGTGTGCTTGCTAAAGGACTGGGCAGAATGCACCTGCTGACTTGTGTCTGGTGTTTGCCTGCTTTTACAGGACTGGTCTGAAGCTACTAAGGCATATTTGGTGTCTGCTAAGGAAATAAAATGTTCCCCAAGAAGATCAAACTCACCCCCAAAGCATTATTGCTGAATGGGTCCACTTTGTCGCATCCCAATAACTTTTCCACTGTCTCTGATGGGTGGTGGACAAGAAGAGAGGTTGAGTCCTATTATAAGTAGGTTTCAAAAAAATATATGCCTATAACAGTCCATATCCTTAAATTGTGAGCCAAAACAAACTCTTACTCTCTGGTTGTTTTTGTCAAATATTTTGTTGCAGCAATGAGAAAAATAACTAGTATATGGTAAAAATACACAAGCCTGTGGCTGTTTCACATCCATTCTGTAACAGCCACTAAAGTTTTAAGGCATGTTTTAATATTATTATCCTGTAACAGGGTTCTTTAATTTTCTGAATGTTTCCCTTTGGGTAACTTGAAGGTATTTTCATGCACAGATAGTTTATTCAATTAATATTTATGAGGGAAGGTGAATGGTAGAGGTTCAGATTTCACCATATTCCTTACACAACTATCAGTGACTTCAGTCCTGCTTTCTTCATAAAGAAAAAACCTGGAGACATTTAAAAATAAGCCATTTAAAATGTGAATAATGAAGCTGAAAAGAAGCCTCAGGAGTTAAGAAAGTGTGCTCTTCTTACAAAGACCTGAGTGTTTCCCAACATCAATTTGCAAAACCTACAAGCCTACCTACAGAAGATGGAGATCTGACATACTCTTCTATACTCTGCAAGCATCTGGACACACATGCATAATCCCCACAGATTATAATATTAATATATTTATTAAAAACGTATTATAGTTTTACTCTTGTATAAGATTCTAGTACAAATATTAAAGTGGAAGAAAAATTATTGGGAAATAATTATATACTTAATGGTATATCACAATGAAATGTGTCATTATCTTGCCCCTCAGAAGCAAGTCCCAAAGATAAAGAATTGAGGATTTCTATTTATTCTTGTTAGTATGTATACTCTGAAAGTTTCTGTTTCCCACATTTCAAGATCAAGAGGAAAACACTTTCCTTCTTAGCAAAATGTTAATTAGTTTTTTGAGAATTTCATGTACTACATTTTGAACATGATCATCCATATCACAACTCCTCCCATGACCACTCCCTCGATCCTCTGATTTCTTTCCAATTATTTGGAATCCGGATCTTCTTCCTCTTCATTGTTGTTGTTGTTGTTGTTGTTGTTGTTGTTGTTGTTGTTGTTGTTGTTATTGTTGTTCTCCATCTATTGCAGTCTGTGTTGTCCAACTATCTTGTGAATTGTACATGCCCTGGTTGGCCACACCATTAAAAATGTCTAAGTCTATCAAGCAACTTGGAGATGACCGGAAGAATAGCAGGAAGGATTACAGGCACTGAAGGAATAGAAACTCACATTAAGACCAGCAAAAGTCAACTCCACATGTACCATTGGGCTCTCAGAGACTGAACCACCAACCAAAAAATATACATGGGTTGGACCTAGGCCTCCCCACTCACATATAGTAGATGTACACCTTGGTCTTCATGTGGGTTCTTCACAACTAGAACAGGGGCTGTCCTAAAAGCTGTTGACTGTATGTGGGATATGTTCTTCAAGCTGGCCTGTCTTGTCTGACCAGAGTGGGAGAGGAAGTGCCTAGTTTTGTAGAGACTTGAAGTGCCAAAGTAGGGGGGGCCCCCATCAGCACAGAGGAGAGGAGGAGGGGCGATGGAAAAGGATTCTGTGAGGGGGTGATCAGGAAGGGTCAGAGAGTGGGATGTAAAGTGAATAAGTAGAGTAAATTTTTAAAAAATGAAATGAAAATATCCAATAAATATGCCAAGTATGATTTCCATCGAATAGAGTAGGCCTTAGATCCAATCCAAAAGTCTTTGAATGCTTGTAATATTTATTCAATTTATTCAACTATTATGCCAGCCTTGGGAGACCAGTCATTGTTATAGCTGCTCCATAACTTGGTAAAACTGAGAATTATTTTTATTCTTGCAATATACATAGCACCTTCTGGCTTCATGGACATTAGTAGAGATAAAGCCTCCAGGTTGGTTTTCCAAAGAGCATCCATATATGCAACAATTTCTCTATTATCTCCTCTATAGGATAAGTTCATTTTACCCATTGCAATTTTTATTTTTCTATGATAGTTTTGTCTTTTGCATTTTAATTATGCCCAGATTGTTCCAAAATACCCATTTCTCTCTAACAGTAAAAATGAAAACTTTTCTATGAAGAAATTTAATATGTGATAAATAAGCAGAATATCTTTTGTATTTGCAAATGAGAAGAAACAAATATTGTTAAACTGTTTCCCCTAATCAAAACTCAGAAAGATTTAGGGTGGTTTGTAATGATTAGTATTAAGTTGTCAAATTTACAGAAATTAGAACCACCTGAGTGTTGGGCCTATTGTCATATCTATGAAGAATTATTTTAATTACATTAATTGAAGTAGAAATTATAATAAATGCTTACAGTAATTAAAAATACATGTTGTACATTAAAGAATATTTACTTCTCAATTTAGAAAGTAAACTTTGATATCCTAGAAAAGATTATGATTGCTTTTATACATTTTGATTTAATAAAAGTACACATTTATTCCATTCACATTTATTCTATGATATTTTTAGCATTGGATATTCTGTTTCAATTGTTTTTGAATGGATGTTTTGTTATTTTTTTGTAAAAGTTATTTTATCAAATAATATATTTTCTTCTTCTGCATAGCTCCCTGATCCTTGAGAAGAGGTTGATGAAAACATCCTGTATTGGAATGAGTATTACAAAATTTTTCACTCTTTGTATGTTGTCTAGTTATGGGTCTTTCTTTTAGTTTCCATATTGTGTAGGAAGCTTCTCTGATAATGGTTGAATGAGGCAGTAACTTATTGGTATAGAAAAATGTCATTAGGATTCATGCTATTGATAATTTTTAGTAAAATAGTAAATTTGTCTTCATTTCTTTTTTTTGATTTTTTATTGGATTTTTTAATTTACATTTCAAATATTATTCCCTTTCCGGTTTCTTGGACATAAGCCCCATATCCCATCCCCCCCTTCTTTTATAAGGATGTTACCCTCCCCATCCACCCACCTTCCTACACCCCCAGAAATTTCTCTACACTGGGGGTCCAACCTTGGCAGGACCAAGTGCTTCTCTTTCCATTGGTGCCCAACAAGGCTATCCTCTGCTACATATGCAGTTGGAGCCATGGGTCATTCCAAGTATATAGTCTTTGGGTAGTGGTTTAGTCTCTGGGATCTCTGGTTGGCTGGCATTGCTGCTCTTATGGGGTTGCAAACCCCTTTAGCTCTTTCAATCCTTTCTCTAATTCCTCCAACGGGGGTCCCATTCTCAGTTCAGTTGTTTGCTGCTAGCATTAATCTCTGTATTTGATATTCTCTGTCTGTGTCTCTCAGAAGACATCTACATCCAGTTCCTGTCAACATGCACTTCTTAGCTTCATCTCTCTTATCTAGTTTTGGTGTATATATATACATATATATATATATATATATATATATATATATATATGTATGTATATATATATGGACCACATATGGGGCAGGCTCTGAATGGCTGTTCCTTCAGTCTCTGCTCCAAAATATCCCCTCCTATGAATATTTTTGTTCCCCTTTTAAGAAGGAGTGAAGCATGTCTTGACAAGTAGACCTTATATTATGAGAGGATACATAAAAGCATTGATTGTCATAGAAAACAATCTGTCATTTTCTAAAGTTAAAAAAAGCCAAATATATACTGCCAAGAAATAATCATGTTCCCTTAATGTATTTGCTTCCACATTTTTTCCACCTGAAATATTTCATTTTTTTCTGTTAGTCTATAACAGCAGTGCATGATCATATCATATAGGTTACCTGTAATTCCAATAATTATAGCACACACACTAATTTTATGTCTCAACAATTTTATTAATTACTAAATGATAGACCAATAAGTATATTTTGATTATTTATTCAAACCAATGGTTATATTTATATGAATGTTTTCAATTTTGAAAACAACTTATGGCTACAATGAAAATATTTAAATAAAATATACTGCAAGTAGGAAAATACTGCAAGTCGGAGAAAGTTTTATATACTAAAAAATAGTGTCATACAAAAGCAGAAAAAAGTAAAAATATATGATACATAATTATGTAACATATTTGTATTTATATATATTTCTATTTTATATTATATATGTTATATGATTATGCACATTGTGAATTATATGTTACATATATGTATCTTAACATGCTATTTCATTAGCACAGATAATTCTTAATTTTATATAATATATATGGTTAAAATTTATGGAAGAAAATAAAATACAAATGTGACAGGCAAAGTAAGCATATTATAAATAGATTATACATGTCAATATATGATGAACATGTAATGTCTAAGTAAAATAGTTGGGTCCTTCACATAATAAATCTTTAAATTTTATAAAGATTAAAATAGCTCTTCTATCCTATATGGTCACAATGCAATAACAGCTGTAATTGAAAGCAGAAAACTTCTTGTTAATTTATAAACACATTAAACAGCTCATTATTGAAGGATGAATGGGTCAAAAAGGAAATCAATAAAGAAAAAACTGTTGTGAGGCTAAATGAAAAAGAAAATGCAAAAAAGCAAGAATTCTGAAACACATTGAAAACTCTCCTATGAGTGAAATGTATAGCTTTAACTGACTACATTAATGAATCATAAGAAACAGAAATAAATGACTCCATGATGCAACTGAAAAATTTAGAAATTAAAACAAACTAAATTCAAACTCAATGAAAGGCAAGAAATTAAATCAGTAGAAATCAATGAAGAGCCAAATAACTCAATATGAAGAATAAACTAAATCAAACACTTGATGCTCTGAGAAGATACAATCAAAAGACTTGGTGCAGCTAATTCAATAAAGGGAAAGAGTACCCATGTTTAGTAAATCAGAAGTGAACAGGGAAAACATAACAGACAGTAAATACATTATAATATAACAAAATATTTTTAAAACTTGTATTCATTAAACTGGAACACTTAAAACAAATTGATAAACTTCCGGATTCAGACAAACCCTCATAATTAACCCAAGAATAAGTCAACAATCTATACAGACCCATATCAAATTAAATGATTGAAATAGTAATAAAAGCTTTCTTTTGTGTGTGTGTGTTATGCTTTTTTTTCATTTTTATTAACTTGAGTATTTCTTATTTACATTTCAATTGTTATTCCTGGGCCAACATCCCCCTAACCCTTCCCCCTCCCCATCTCAATGGGTGTTCCCCTCCCCATCCTCCTCCCATTACTGCCCTCCCACCAACAATCACGTTCACTGGGGGTTCAGTCTTTTTAATAGATGTAGGAAAAACTTTTGACAAAATCCAACATGCCATTATGATAAAAGTGATAGAGAATATAGGGTTAGAGGAAACATAACTCAACATAATAAAAGAAATACCCAGCCAACATCATCTAAAATGGACAAAAGATACAAAAATTCATTTATATTTGGAATGAATTACCAGTCAAAATCCTCATCTCATTTGTCACAAAAAAGGGAAAAAAGGCAGTCCTAAAATGCTCTGCCTTACTATTCTTTATTAAGGACATACTTGTATTAGTTACCTTCCATAGCTTGTTGAGCTCATCTTGTGATACACTGCCATTGAGAGAAACTCACACAAGAACTGATCTCAAGTTTTCTGCAGCAGCTTGCTGCTTCTATTGTCTCAGGTTGGTTAGGAAATCCTGGAGGTTAATTAGAAATGAGAAAAATATAAATATCCTTTTTGCAAAGAAAAATAGTAAAAACAAAGACTCAATCAAAAATGGTTCTGGGATTGGGGATTTAGCTCAGTGGTAGAGCGTTTGCCTAGCAAGCGCAAGGCCCTGGGTTCGGTCCCCAGCTCCGAAAAAAAGAAAAAAAAAATGGTTCTGGCACCTCATAAGTGAATTCTCCAAAGAATGAATGGCTAAGAAAAAAGTATCCATTGTCCCATTTTCCTCAAATCTTTTGATGTGAGTAAGCATCCTGGACCAACTGCAGAGTCCAGAAAAGTAAAAATGGACTTTTGCCAGTGTAGGAGGACAGGAAACAATAGAGGAGAGTATGTCACAGTTCTAATAAGTTGATCAGAGAAATGGGAAATGGAGGAATCTTTCTGGAAGGAAAGAGGGAGAGGTGAATATAAAGATGTAGGGAAGAAATGAAAGCAACTATACCTATAATCTTCCACCAGCTTGACCAGTTTAAACCTGAGTGGAATGAGAACAACAACTATAAACATTCTAAAGTTACCAGAAATAAGAATGAGGCCTCAGTCCTAAATAAAGATCTACAGGCAAGTAAACTGCTGAGAGAAGAGGAAATAGTCTTTCCCATGGAAGAACACACCATTTATATATATCCAATAGCAAATGGTGAGCTGTGAAAACGAACACACAATTAACATTGTACAATCAGATAAGGATATAGACACATGGAATTAAAAAGAGGTCATGAATTTGAGAGAGCAAGTAAGGGTGTACAAGAATAAAAAACATGATTATAAAAAAAAAAAAAAAGACAACCGAGTTCTTAGCAATTCTAACATGAACTGAGTGTCAGAATGGAAAACCAAGAATAGCTAACCAATGATAGAAAATGGACTTAAATGGAATGGTGAAATTAAAATATAGGCAATCAAGCTTGTTAATGGTGCTTGTCACTAAGCCTGATGACCTGAGTTCAATCCCAGAACTCCTGTGAATTGACTCCCACAAATTGTTCTCTGTCCTCAATACAGTGCCGTGGCATATTTTCCTCTCCTCTTCTTTGACTCTATTCTCAAATTTTCATAAATAAGTAAGAACTATAATCATAAAGAATTATGAAGAGACAGAAAAGAAGCAGCTGGAGCCCCTGCAATCATCTTCCAGTTTAAGGGAGTATATTATTTGTAGTTAATATTATTATTAATGAGTTGATGAGTTTTGTAGGTGTTAAACACATCTTTTATTTGCAAAATTCAGGTTCAAATAAATGTTTTCTGTATTATTGAAACTTCAAAGTAGAAAAAATAAGGATTTTTTTGGCACAGAAATATCATACTCAACCTAGTAGTCAGTATAAGTTATTATTTGCAAGTATTTTATACCTACATTCTGAAGTATCCTGAAGCTGTTAACATATTCGTTACTAAAGTACAGATCATGATATTCTTCTTAGATACACATGAATCCCCTTTGGGAATTCGTTCCAGAATCCTAAATGTGTTGTTAATATAGACATATCAAAAGCCGAAAGAATCATCAGGAGAGTAGAAGCCCACCACGAATCCATAGTACCCTTGTTTGTTGGGTACAACACAATTTCTTTCTATCTCAGATCTTGAAATTCTGTTTTCTGCCTAGCAATCACTTACCTACAGAGTAAATTTCCCAATTATTTTGCAAAAATATATCATTTCTTTATCCCACAGAAAAGTAGCACAGGCAATCCTCCATCATCTTTTGTGTTCATGCAGGCTTCTTCCTTTTGAAAGAAACCTTTGTTAAGAATACAAGACTGAGAAAGAATTTCTGTGGCGGTGGTGAGCCCAAGGAGGAAAGATTTTGAGTTTCTATTTGAAAACATAAACCAATATGAGGTCAAATAAAAGCAGAGTCCTATCTGTTACAGAAAACTATTGGCTGACATCAATGTAATCTTTCCTCCTCTGTTCTCCTTATTTAACTTACGGGAAATATAGCAAAACTTGGGTTGTAGATTGAAAATATTCATTTTATTCATCTTTCTATCAGTAGCTATCTTCACATTAAGACCATTTTCACTCCATAATTAAGCTGGGCTTCATCCTCTTCTTATATTTTGCTTTTATATAATGGAGTGTCTGTGGTCAGTCATACATATACAGGTTTTGAAAAGAAACAGTTCTTGTGGTTCACCTAGAATACAAAGTCTCATTCCTGCTTAATTAGGACAGGCTTTAGAAATAAATACAGATACTATAAGATAATTCAGAATGCTTCTACTGTTTTGTAAAGTTATTTTTTGCAGGTGATATCCACATGTTATTAAATTCAAAACTGAATTCTGAAAACATTGTATAGCTCTTCTATTCCTCTGGTTCCTGGTTTTGGAGGACTTTTTGAAGGTTCACACAGTTGAATAGGCTTTTTCTTTGACCTATATTTCTGAAGTAATTAATTGCTTCTCATTTAAGTTTCACAAAACCCAGGTGATACCTTTGCTCTGTCTGTTCTATCTTTTCAGTAAAGCCAAAAAACAAAAACAAAAAAAAACAACAACAAAATCTTCAAAAGAATAAATAAAGATGAGCAACTGCAGATCTGTGTGACATTTTGTGGGGTTTTTATTTTGTTGTTGTTGTTTTGTTTGTTTTTTTTCCAGATTGCTTTAGTATTGTTTTCATTTTAGATTTCCTATTATTAAAGGAATATTCCCTAAAGGCTCTAACATTTAAATATTTGGTCCTCAGTTACTGGCCATGTTTGGAAACTCTTAGGTCACACAGCAGCTTTACCTGAAGTATATCACAGACGATATACTTTGATAGTTTAAAGATGCCATCTCGGTTTCTCACACTGCTACTTTTTAATTTTTTAAATATTTTCCTTTAGTTATTTTTACACTTCAAATTTTATTCCCTCAGGTTCTGCCTCTGTTCCACCCCTGTACCTCCTCCCCATCCTCTGTCTCAGTGAGGATGTCCCCACCCCACCCACCCCTCCAGACCTCTAAACTTCCGGGGCCCTTCAATCTCTTGAGGGTTAGGTGCATCTTCTCTGACTGAACCCAGACCCGGGGAGTCCTCTGCTGTATAAGTGTTGGGGTCCTCACCTCAGCTGGTGTATGCTGCCTGGTTGGTGATCCAGTGTCTGAGAGATCTTGGGGGTTAGGGTTAATTGAGACTGCTGGTCCTCCTACAGATTCACCCACCTCCTCAGCTTCTTCCAACTTTACCCTAATTCAACCAGAGGGGTCATTAGATTCTGTCTATTGGTTGGTTGCACATATCTGCATCTGACTCTTTCGGCTGATTTTTGGTCCTTTGGAGGGCAATCATGATAGGTCTCTTTTTGTGAGCGTTCCATAGCATCAGTAATGGTGTCAGGTTTTGGGGCCTCGCTTTGAGCTAGATCACCCTTTGGGACTGCTGCTGTACCTTCTTTTCCTCGGAGTCTTCTCCATTTCCATCCCTGAATTTCTTTCAGACAGAAGAATTAAGGGTTAGAGCTTTGACTGTGGGATAGCAACCATATCCCTCACTTGATGCCCTGTCTTTCTGCTGGAGTTGAGCTCAACTAGTTCCCTCTCCCCACTGTAGGGGATTTCATCTAGGATCCCACCCCCCTTTGAGTCTCACATCCCAGGTCTCTGGAGGGTTCTCCCAACCTCCTTCCTCCTAATGTTGCCTGTTTCCATTCTTTCTGCCTGCCCTCAGGGCATCAGTACTTTTTTCCCACCCAATACCAGATCATTTTCCCCTCTCCCCCAACCCCATCCCCTTTCCCTCTCCTGTTCTTCCCTCCCTCCCCTTTTGTGGTTGCTTTCTTCTCCTTTCCAACTGAGAATGAAGCATTATCACTTGGGCCCTTCAGCTTGTTGGCCTTTTAGAATTCTGTGTGTGGACTGTATTTTAGGTTGTCTGTTTTTGTTTGTTTGTTTGGTTGGTTTTGGTTTTTTTTTTTTTTTGTCTAATATCCACTTATGAGTGAGAAAATACCATGTATGTCCTTTTGGGTCTGAGGTACCACACCCAGGATGAGATTTTCTAGTTCTATCCATTTGCCTGCAAAATTCATGATGTCCTCATTCTTAATAGCTGAAGAGTAAAGGAACAACATTTTCTGAATCCATTCTTATGTTGGGAGACATCTGAGTTGTTTCCAGCTTCTGGCTATTATAAACAAGGCCACTATGATCGTTGGGGCATCTTTTGGGTATAGTCTCAAGAGTGGTATTTCTGGGTTTCTTAAAAAAGATTTCTTTATTATATTTATATTGTATACTATTGCTGTCTTCAGACATACCTCATTTTTCTGGGTCTTTAGGTAGGAGTATTTCCCATTTTCTGAGGGGCTCCTGAATTGATTTCCTAAGTGGTTGTACTAGTTTGCAATCCTACCAGCAATGGAGGAATATTCTTGGCAACATACATTGTCACCTGATGTTTTTATCTTAGCCATTCTGACTGGTGTAAGGTGGACTTCAGACTTGCTTGATTTGCAATTCTCTGATCAGTAAGGACTTTGAACATTTCTTTAGATGCTTCTCAGTCATTTAGGATTCCTCTGTTGTGAATTCTCAGTTGAGTTCTACTACCCATTTTTTGATTGGGTTATTTGATTTTTTGGTGGTTAGCTTCTTGAGTTCTTTATATACTTTGGATATTAGCCCTCTATCAGATGTGGGGTTAGTAAAGATTTTTACCCAATCTGTACGTTGCCAATTTTTCTTTATTGACTAGGTCCTTTGCCATACAGAAGATTTCCAGTTTCATGTGGTCCAATTTATCAATTCTTGATATTACAGTATGAACCATTGGAGTTATGTTTAGGAAATTTTCTCCTGTGCCAATGGTTCAAGGCTCTTTCCCACTTTCTCTTCTAATCGATTCAGTTTATCTGGTTTTATGTTGAGATCTTTGATTTACATGGACTTGAGCTTTGTGCATGGTGACAAATATGGGTCTATTTTCATTTTTCTACATTCAGACAAGCCAATTAAACCAGCACCATTTATTGAGGGTGATTTCTTTATTCCATTGTATTTTTTTGCCTTCTTTTTCAAAGATTCATTGTGTGTAAGTGTGTGATTTTACTTCTGTGTCTTCAATTCTATTCCATGGATTATCCTGTCTGTCTCTGTACCAATACCATGCAGTTTTTAATCAGTATTGCTTGGTAGTAGAGCTTAAGGTCAGGGATGGTGATTCACCCAGCTGTTTTTTTTATTGTTAAATATTATTTTTGATATTCTGGGTTTTTTTTGCCTTTCCAGATGAATTTGAGAATTGCTATTTCCATGGTTTTGAAGAATTGTGTTGGGATTTTGATGGGAATTGCATTGAATGAGTAGATTGCTTTTGGCAAGATAGTAATTTTTACTATGTTAATTCTGCCAATCCATGAGCATGGGAAATCTCTCCGTTTTCTGAGATCTTCTTTGATTTCTTTCTTGAAAGATTGGAAGTTTGCATCATACAGATCTTTCACTTGTTTCATTAGAATTATCCCAAGATATTTTATATTATCTCTTGCAATTGTGAAGGGAGTTGTTTCCCTACTTTTTTTTTCTCAGCTAGTTTATCCTTTGAGTAGAGGAAGGCTACTGATTTGTTTGAGTTAATTTTATACTCAGCCACTTTGCTGAAGTTCTTTATCAGATTTAAAAGTTGTCTGGTGGAATTTTTGGGGTCACTTAAGTATACAATCATATTATTTGCAAATAGTGATACCTTTGATTCTTCTTTGCCAATTTGTATCCCCTTGATTTCTTTTTGTTTTCTTATTGTTATAGCTAGCACTTTGAGTATTGTATTGAACTGATATGGGAAGAGTGGGAATCCTTGTTCCCAATTTTAATGGAATTGCTTGAAGAATCATTCTATTTATTTTAATAATGGATGTTGGTTTGCAGTAAATTTCTCTTATTGTGTTTAGGTATGAGCCTTGAATTCCTGATCTTTCCAATTTTAACATGACGGCATGTTGTATTTTGTCAAATACTTTTCTTGCATCTAAGGATATTATCATGTGATTATTTTTCTTTCAGTTTGTTTTTATGGTGGACTACGTTAATGGATTTTCATATATTGAACCACCTTTGCATCCCTGGGATGAAGCCTACTTGATCGTGGTGAATGATGATTTTGATGTGTTCTTAAATTCGGTTTACAAGATTTTATTTAGCATTCTTGCATCAATATTCATAAGCTAGATTGGTCTGAAGTTATCGTTTCTGGTAGGGTTCTTCTCTGGTTTAGATTTCAGAGTAAATGTAGCTTCACAGAATTAATTAGGTAGTGTTCCTTCTGTTTCTATTTTATGGAATATTTGAGGAATATTGGTATTTGGTCTTCTTTGAAGATCTTGTAGAATTCTGAACTATATCCATCTGACCCTGGGCTTATTTTGGTTGGGATGTTTTTAATATTTTAATGTAACTTCTTCTATTTCGTTATGGGATATGGGTCTGTTTAGAAAGTTTACCTGCTCTGGATTTTTTCCTTTTTTTTTTTTATTGACTTGAATATTTCTTATATACATTTCGAGTGTTATTCCCTTTCCCGGTTTCCGGGCAAACATCCCCCCCCCCTCCCTTCCTTATGGGTGTTCCCCTCCCCACACTCCCCCCCTTTCCGCCCTCCCCCCAACAGTCTAGTTTACTGGGGGTTCCAGTCATAGCAGGACCCAGGGCTTCCCCTTCCACTGGTGCTCTTACTAGGATATTCATTGCTACCTATGAGGTCAGAGTCCAGGGTCAGTCCATGTATAGTCTTTAGGTAGTGGCTTAGTCCCTGGAAGCTCTGGTTGCTTGGCATTGTTGTACATATGGGGTCTCAAGCCCCTTCAAGCTCTTCCAGTTCTTTCTCTGATTCCTTCAACGGGGTCCTATTCTCCGGTTCAGTGGTTTGCTGCTGGCATTCACCTCTGTATTTGCTGTATTCTGGCTGTGTCTCTCAGGAGCGATCTACACTTCTGCACTTCTTTGCTTCATCCATCTTGTCTAATTGGGTGGCTGTATATATATGGGCCACATGTGGGGCAGGCTCTGAATGGGTGTCCCTTCAGACTCTGTTTTAATCTTTGCCTCTCTTTTCCCTGCCAAGGGTATTCTTATTCCCCTTTTAAAGAAGGAGTGAAGCATTCACATTTTGATCATCCGTCTTGAGTTTCATTTGTTCTAGGCATCTAGGGTAATTCAAGCATTTGGGCTAATAGCCACGTATCAATGAGTGCATACCATGTATGTCTTTCTGTGATTGGGTTACCTCACTCAGGATGATATTTTCCAGTTCCAACCATTTGCCTACGAATTTCATAAAGTCGTTGTTTTTGATAGCTGAGTAATATTCCATTGTGTAGATGTACCACATTTTCTGTATCCATTCCTCTGTTGAAGGGCATCTGGGTTCTTTCCAGCTTCTGGCTATTATAAATAAGGCTGCTATGAACATAGTGGAGCATGTGTCTTTTTTATATGTTGGGGCATCTTTTGGGTATATGCCCAAGAGAGGTATAGCTGGATCCTCAGGCAGTTCAATGTCCAATTTTCTGAGGAACCTCCAGACTGATTTCCAGAATGGTTGTACCAGTCTGCAACCCCACCAACAATGGAGGAGTGTTCCTCTTTCTCCTCATCCTTGCCAGCATTTGCTGTCACCTGAGTTTTTGATCTTAGCCATTTTCACTGGTGTGAGGTGAAATCTCAGGGTTGTTTTGATTTGCATTTCCCTTATGACTAAAGATGTTGAACATTTCTTTAGGTGTTTCTCAGCCATTCGGCATTCCTCAGCTGTGAATTCTTTGTTTAGCTCTGAACCCCATTTTTTAATAGGGTTATTTGTTTCCCTGCGGTCTAACTTCTTGAGTTCTTTGTATATTTTGGATATAAGGCCTCTATCTGTTGTAGGATTGGTAAAGATCTTTTCCCAATCTGTTGGTTGCCGTTTTGCCCTAACCACAGTGTCCTTTGCCTTACAGAAGCTTTGCAGTTTTATGAGATCCCATTTGTCGATTCTTGATCTTAGAGCATAAGCCATTGGTGTTTTGTTCAGGAAATATTTTCCAGTGCCCATGTGTTCCAGATGCTTCCCTAGTTTTTATTCTATTAGTTTGAGTGTGTCTGGTTTGATGTGGAGGTCCTTGATCCACTTGGACTTAAGCTTTGTACAGGGTGATAAGCATGGATCGATCTGCATTCTTCTACATGTTGACCTCCAGTTGAACCAGCACCATTTGCTGAAAATGCTATCTTTTTTTCCATTGGATGGATTTGGCTCCTTTGTCAAAAATCAAGTGACCATAGGTGTGTGGGTTCATTTCTGGGTCTCCAATTCTGTTCCATTGGTCTATCTGTCTGTCTCTGTACCAATACCATGCAGTTTTTATCACTATTGCTCTGTAATACTGTTTGAGTTCAGGGATAGTGATTCACCCTGAAGTCCTTTTATTGTTGAGGATAGTTTTAGCTATCCTGGGTTTTTGTTATTCCAGATGAATTTGCAAATTGTTCTGTCTAACTCTTTGAAGAATTGGATTGGTATTTTGATGGGGATTGCATTGAATCTGTAGATAGCTTTTTGGTAAAATGGCCATTTTTACTATATTAATCCTGCCAATCCATGAGCATGGGAGATCTTTCCACCTTCTGAGGTCTTCTTCAATTTCTTTCTTCAGTGTCTTGAAGTTCTTATTGTACAGATCTTTTACTTGCTTGGTTAAAGTCACACCGAGGTACTTTATATTATTTGGGTCTATTGAAGGTGTTGTTTCCCTAATTTCTTTCTCGGCTTGTTTCTCTTTTGTGTAGAGGAAGGCTACTGATTTATTTGAGTTAATTTTATACCCAGCCACTTTGCTGAAGTTGTTTATCAGCTTTAGTAGTTCTCTGGAACTTTTTGGGATCACTTAAATATACTATCATATCATCTGCAAATAGTGATATTTTGACTTCTTCTTTTCGATCTGTATCCCTTGACCTCTTTTTGTTGTCTGATTCCTCTGGCTAGAACTTCAAGAACTATATTGAATAAGTAGGGAGAGAGTGGGCAGCCTTGTCTAGTCCCTGATTTTAGTGGGATGGCTTCAAGTTTCTCTCCATTTAGTTTAATGTTAGCCACTGGTTTGCTGTATATGGCTTTTACTATGTTTAGGTATGGGCCTTGGATTCCTATTCTTTCCAGGACTTTTATCATGAAGGGGTGTTGAATTTTGTCAAATGCTTTCTCAGCATCTAATGAAATGATCATGTGGTTTTGTTCTTTCAGTTTGTTTATATAATGGATCACGTTGATGGTTTTCCGTATATTAAACCATCCCTGCATGCCTGGGATGAAGCCTACTTGATCATGGTGGATGATTGTTTTGATGTGCTCTTGGATTCGGTTTGCCAGAATTTTGTTGAGTATTTTTGCGTAGATGTTCATAAGGGACATTGGTCTGAAGTTCTCTTTCTTTGTTGGGTCTTTGTGTGGTTTAGGTATAAGAGTAATTGTGGCTTCATAGAAGGAATTCGGTAGTGCTCCTTTTGTTTCAATTTTGTGGAATAGTTTGGATAATATTGGTATGAGGTCTTCTATAAAGTCTGATAGAATTCTCCACTGAACCCGTCTTGACCTGGGCCCTTTTTGGTTGAGAGACATTTAACGACTGCTTCTATTTCTTTGCGAGTTATGGTGTTGTTTAAATGGTTTATCTGTTCCTGATTTAACTTTCGGACCTGGTATCTGTCTCAGGAATTGTCCATTTCCTGTAGATTTTCAAGTTTTGTTGAATATAGGCTTTTATAGTAAGATCTGATGATTTTTTGAATTTCCTCTGAATCTGTAGTTATGTCTCCTTTTTCATTTCTGATTTTGTTAATATGGACACACTCTCTGTGTCCTCTCGTTAGTCTGGCTAGGGGTTTATCTATCTTGTTGATTTTCTCAAAGAACCAACTTTTGGTTCTGTTGATTCTTTCTATGGTCCCTTTTGTTTCTACTTGGTTGATTTCAGCTCTGAGTTTGATTATTTCCTGCCTTCTACTCCTCCTGGGTGTATTTGCTTCTTTTTGTTCTAGAGCTTTTAGGTGTGCTGTCAAGCTGCTGACATATGCTCTTCCCTGTTTCTTTCTGCAGGCACTCAGCGCTATGAGTTTTCCTCTTAGCACAGCTTTCATTGTGTCCCATAAGTTTGGGTATGTTGTACCTTCATTTTCATTGAATTCTAAAAAGTTTTTAATTTCTTTCTTTATTTCTTCCTTGACCAGGTTATCATTGAGTAGAGCATTGTTCAATTTCCACGTATATGTGAGCATTCTTCCCTTATTTTTATTGAAGACCAGCTTTAGGCCGTGGTGGTCCGATAGCACGCATGGGATTATTTCTATCTTTCTGTACCTGTTGAGGCCTGTTTTTTGACCAATTATATGGTCAATTTTGGAGAAAGTACCATGAGGAGCTGAGAAGAAGGTATATCCTTTTGCTTTAGGGTAGAACGTTCTATAAATATCCGTTAAGTCCATTTGGCTCATGACTTCTCTTAGTCTGTCTACGTCTCTGTTTAATTTCTGTTTCCATGATCTGTCCATTGATGAGAGTGGGGTGTTGAAACCTCCTACTATTATTGTGTGAGCTGCAATGTGTGTTTTGAGCTTTAGTAAGGTTTCTTTTTATGTATGTAGGTGCCCTTGTATTTGGGGCATAGATATTTAGGATTGAGAGTTCATCTTGGTGGATTTTTCCTTTGATGAATATAAAGTGTCCTTCCTTATCTTTTTTGATGACTTTTAGTTGAAAATTGATTTTATTTGATATTAGAATGGCTACTCCAGCTTGCTTCTTCTGACCATTTGCTTGGAAAGTTGTTTCCCAGCCTTTTTACTCTGAGGTAGTATCTGTCTTTGTCTCTGAAGTGTGTTTCCTGTAGGCAGCAGAATGCAGGGTCCTTGTTGCGTATCCAGTTTGTTAATCTATGTCTTTTTATTGGGGAGTTGAGGCCATTGATGTTGAGAGATATTAAGGAATAGTGATTATTGCTTCCTGTTATATTCATATTTGGATGTGAGGTTATGTTTGTGTGCTTTTCTTCTCTTTGTTTTGTTGCCAAGACGATTAGTTTCTTGCCTCTTCTAGGGTATAGCTTGCCTCCTTATGTTGGGCTTTACCATTTATTATCCTTTGTAGTGCTGGATTTGTAGAAAGATATTGTGTAAATTTGGTTTTGTCATGGAATATCTTGGTTTCTCCATCTATGTTAATTGAGAGTTTTGCAGGATACAGTAGCCTGGGCTGGCATTTGTGTTCTCTTAGAGTCTGTATGACATCAGTCCAGGATCTTCTGGCCTTCATAGTTTCTGGCGAAAAGTCTGGTTTGATTCTGATAGGTCTGCCTTTATATGTTACTTGACCTTTTTCCCTTACTGCTTTTAATATTCTTTCTTTATTTTGTGCGTTTGGTGTTTTGACTATTATGTGACGGGAGGTGTTTCTTTTCTGGTCCAATCTATTTGGAGTTCTGTAGGCTTCTTGTATGCCTATGGGTATCTCTTTTTTTAGGTTAGGGAAGTTTTCTTCTATGATTTTGTTGAAGATATGTACTGGTCCTTTGAGCTGGGAGTCTTCACTCTCTTCTATACCTATTATCCTTAGGTTTGATCTTCTCATTGAGTCCTGGATTTCCTGTATGTTTTGGACCAGTAGCTTTTTCCGCTTTACATTATCTTTGACAGTTGAGTCAATGATTTCTATGGACTCTTCTGCTCCTGAGATTCTCTCTTCCATCTCTTTTTGTATTCTGTTGGTGAAGCTTGTATCTACAGCTCCTTGTCTCTTCTTTTGGTTTTTTCTATATCCCGGTTGTTTCATGTGTTCTTTCTTGATTGCTTCTATTTCCATTTTTAATTCCTTCAACTGTTTGATTGTGTTTTCCTGGAATTCTTTCAGGGATTTTTGTGTCTCCCTCTCTATGGGCTTCTACTTGTTTATTTATGTTTTCCTGGAATTTTTCAGGCATTTTTGTGATTCCTCTCTGTAGGCTTCTACTTGTTCTCTAAGGGAGTTCGTCATGTCTTTCTTGAAGTCCTCTAGCATCATGGTCAAATATGATTTTGAATCTAGATCTTGCTTTTCTGGTGTGTTTGGATATTCCATGTTTGTTTTGGTGGGAGAATTGGGCTCCGATGATGTCATGTAGTCTTGGTTTCTGTTGCTTGGGTTCCTGCGCTTGCCTCTCACCATCAGATTTTCTCTAGTGTTACTTTGTTCTGCTATTTCTGATAATGGCTAGACTGTCCTATAAGCCTGTGTGTCAGGAGTGCTGTAGACCTGTTTTACTGTTTCCTTTCAGCCAGTTATGGGGACAGAGTGTTCTGCTTTCATGCGTGTAGTTTTTCCCCTCTATAGGTCTTCAGCTGTTCCTGTGGGCCTGTGTCTTGAGTTCACCAGGCAGGTCACTTGCAGCAGAAAAGTTGGTCTTACCTGTGGACCCGAGGCTCAAGTTCGCTCGCAGGGTGCTGCCCACGGGCTCTCCGAGGTGGCAGCAACCAGGAAGATCTGCGCCGCCCCTTCCGGGGGCCTCCGTGAACCAGGGTTCCAGATGGGTTTTGGTGTTTTCCTCTGGAATCAGTAATGTGTGCAGAGAGCAATCTCTTCTGGTTTCGCAGGCGTGTCTGCCTCTCTGAAGGTTTAGCTCTCCCTCCCACGGGATTTGGGTGCAGAGAACTGTTTATCCGGTCTCTGGATTTTTTTTTTTTTGAACTTTGTATTTTTCTTTTTTTATTGGATATTTTTTATTTACATTTCAAATGTTATTCCCTTTCCTGGTTTCCCTGACATAAGCCCCCTCTCCCACCCCTCTTCCCTTCTTCTATAAGGGTGTTCGCCCTCCCCAACCAACCTCCCTTCCATCCCCCTTGACATTCCCCTGTACTGGGGGTTCCAGCCTTGGCAGGACCAAGGACTTCTCCTCCCATTGGTGCCCAACAAGGCCACCCTCTGTTACATATGCAACTGAAGCCATGGGTCTATCCGCATGTAGACTTTGGGTAGTGGTTTAGTCCCTGGGAACTCTAGGTTGTTTGGTATTGTTGTTCTTATGCGGTTGCAAGTCCCTTCAGCTCCTTGAATCCTTTCTCTAATTCCTCCAACATGGTCCCTGTTGTCAGTTCAATGGTTTGCTGCTAGCACTCGCCTCTGTATTTGACATGCTCTGAACCTCTCAAGAGACAGCTGTATCGGGCTCCTGTCAGCATGCACTTCTTGGCTTCATCAACATAATCTAGTTTTGGTGACTGTATGTATATGGTCTGGATTCCAAGGTGGAGAATGCTCTTAATGGCCATTTCTTCAGTATCTGATCCAAACTTTGTTTCCATATCTCCTCCTATGAATATTTGTGTTGCCCCTTTTAATAAGAACCGAAGCACCTGCGCTTTGGTCATCCTTCTTGAGCTTCCTGTGGTCTGTGGATTGTATCTTGGGTAATTCAAGCTTCAGGGCTAATATCCACTTATCAGTGAGTGCATACCATGTGATTTTTTTTGGTATTTTTTCTTTTTGGTTTTATTTTTGATTGGATTACCTCACTCAGGATGATATTTTATAGTTCCATCCATTTGCCTATGAATTTCATGAAGTCATTGTCTTTGATAGCTGAGTAGCATTCCATTGTGTAAATGTACCACATTTTCTGTATCCATTCCTCTGTTGAAGGGCATCTGGGATCTTTCCAGCTTCTGGCTATTATAAATAAGGCTGCTTTGAACATAGTACAGCATGTGGCATTGTTGTATGTTGGAGCATCATTTGGGTATATGCCCAGGAGAGATATAGCTGGGTCCTCAAGTAGTGCAATGTCAATTTTCTGAGGAACCTCCAGACTGATTTCTAGAGTGGCTGTACTAGCTTACAATCCCACCAACAATAGAGGAGTGTTCCTTTCTCTCCACATCCTCACCAGCATCTGTTGTCATCTGAGTTTTTGATCTTTGTTATTCTGACTGGTGTTACCTGTTCTTAATTTAACTTTGGTTTGTCGTATCTGTCTCAAAAAAAATCTATATCTACTTGTTTTTGGTTTCAGCTGAGAGTTCCCAGCTTGATGGTCCGGTCTCCTTCCATGATTTCTCTTAGGAGTCCCCAACATGAGGATGAATACTCATATTTGTATCCATCTGGAAATGTAAACCCAAAACAAACACTGCTAAATATTTTCTTCATTACATTGTTTTAGGAAGCAATAGAGAAGTAGCTAATATACCATGCCACTATCCTTTAATCAGAAATCTGGTTATTAACTAATGTAGCTCAGCTCATATATTTTCTTGTAATAGCCAGAACACTTAATTATAGCTAACATAATACCACCAGTCATTAAAAATAGTTTTTTTCCATGTTCTCAATTGTTAACTGCCAGTAAAGAACTCTCATTTGGAAATGTAGTTGTCAGATTAGAATGCGACTTTGGAAGTGCACACAGAGTAAATTAGTACCTCACCTTTTCTTTGAGACTGATCTCAGTCCAATGTATTTTAAACCATTTTGTCAGCCTTTACATATGGGCATGGCTCACAAAAAAGACTTAAGTAAATGGTTTTACCATTTTTCTTTGTTCCCACAAAGTAAGATCTCATTCTCTAGTCTAAAATTGAGCCAATTGATATACGAGTATTATTTTTGTTTATCTCAAGGAAATGTAACTACTACACAAATATAATCTAGGTGATTTTTGATGAGTTGCTATGACAGCCCTCATTTCAAATTTCTGCTCTTGAAAATTTAAGAATGAGAGATTTTATTATCATTGATACTTTTATGTTATTTTGTACAAAGCATATCTAATAAAATAGCATGGTACTTTCTCTAACATCCTGTGTCCAATTCTTGTCAAACAGAGAGAACATTTTAGAAATAACTTGCCCCTTTTAGATTTATGAAGAATATTCTCAGATAAAATGTGAAGTAATTATTATGTTACTTATTCTTAGGGGCAGATTTATTGACTGTGTGTCACAATTAGTAGTGCTCTTTAATCTGTGAGATATTGCAGAAAATCTGAGTACTGTTGTCCACACAAACAAAAGAGGTCTTGATACTTGTATAAGGGGAATGAAAAACCATGTTTGTTTCCTTAAACCGAATTATTGCAAGTATACCTCAGTACTACATAAAAAGACTTAGTATAATCATGAATATATAAAAACAATGGAACTACCTTGGGTTATAAATAATATTGATAGAATGTACTTATTTCCTCAAGGAGAGACAGAAAATACGATAATGTGCTGAAGGTAAAAGAGACTGAGATGTAAGGAGGAAGAAAAGAGAAAAAAAGTCAGTAAAAGTTGCTTCAGGGGTACCTAACAGAGATGGAAAGCTAATTTCCCATTATACCTTTAGGTGCTATAATTGTCTGATGTTTTTTTTTTTTTTCACTCAACACTAGCACAGCATATGGACTAAATTTCTATTAGGGAACTTGTCTCATTGACTAGCCCTATGCTACAACATGTATCAATTTTGCATTTCAAAGAGATATTCAAAGGCTGAGCAACAGTGAGCAGAACTCAGAAAACTTCACCTAAAAGCCATAAACATGTTTCACCTAAGGCATACACTGACCCATCAGTAACTCTTGAAAAGAGAAGAAGTTAACTTCTCCCACCAGGACAAGTCCCTAGTGGAATGAAAATTCCCTGACAATGGCTGTAGGATTGCACTGGATATCTGAATAGCTGATAGAGATAAAAGAGCTAGGAGAACCAAATCTTTCAAAACAATCCCCTCTCCAGTTCTTTCTGTTAAAATAAAGTGACTCACAGCATGATGACAGTGATCCTCTTTTTTAAAAAAAAAAATCAATAAGTAGTCCTGCAGCCAACACACAATCCTTCTCTGTACCAAGGTCAGGTGGAACTATTCTTAAAGCATAACCAAAAGAACAGGTGTCAGGATTCTCATGCAAAGGTGGAGCACTGCCCACTGTGCAAGCAAGCCCTCTGAGCCTCACGACAGGGCGATAGATCATATTGTCCATCCACTACAAAGGAGGCTGAAAGTGGTCCAAACTTGAAATGGCAATGTTACCAACTTTTTTAAAGTAGAAAAATAAACTTCAATTGTTAACAAAGTAAAGCATAGTGAGATGGGGGAACAAGTCCAATCTCAATGCTGAACGCTACAAATCAGCTGTATTTTCTAAGATAACTACAATCCCAAGAGCAGTGCCTTTTGAACTATGACAAATGTTAGGCTTATCTAGGTTTGTGTTTTCATCATGTTGTTCATACTGGGATAATCTATAGAAGTTGATGAGGAGATGGTGAAGAGAGTGCATCTGTTTGTTTTTCCTCGGAAATTTACTTACTA
This sequence comes from Rattus rattus, assembly GCF_011064425.1. Lineage (NCBI taxonomy): Eukaryota > Metazoa > Chordata > Mammalia > Rodentia > Muridae > Rattus > Rattus rattus. Next base: position 84,718,502 of record NC_046172.1, read on the forward strand.
GGTAATTTTCAAGTAGTAGTTCTGAATATCATGCTATGGAAACACTGGAATACAGACAATTTAAACAAAATAAACTTGACCTTGTCTGGCTTATTATTGCTTATTTTTATAATTTTTATTTGGGGGCTTACAATCTAATTGCATCATTTCCTACTTCCCTCTGCTACCTAGAAACCCTCCATGTAATCTTATTTTCTCTTTCAAATTCATGGCCTCTTTAATTGTTGTAAATTTCTTTGTGTGTAAGCATACACACAAAGTCAGAGTTCAGAGAACAAGGATTAGTTGGGAACATTAAGAAGATTAATGGGAGTGACAGTAGTGGAAAAGAGGGTAGTAGGATTAACTTTAAAATATGTGCATACCTAAAGATGACAAAATAAAACCTGTTTATATATAATTGATATAGGGAAGTAAAAATTTTTAAGAATATATTATGTCTGATTTAAAAATAAAGAAGAAATATGGGAGCTATTTCACTCAACAAAACTACTGCTTTTCCTTTTGTCTCATAGTATTTTAAGTTTTAGAAAATACATACTTGCATACTTTCAGTTTACATATGAAAGTTAGAGAGCCTTACTATATAGTAAGATTATCACTGAATATTGAGGTAGTTATTGTGTCTCTATTATCACATAATGTTGCCTTAATTTATAATCACTTTTTGTGTGGACCTATCATGATTTGCTTACATCCTAGTAACAAAATATCAGAAAGCCATCAGTTTTTCTAGTAATTAAGAACAAAAGCATGTTATGTATTTCCAACAAAGAACATTATATAGATAAAGCTAACTCTAAATTCCACAAGACAAAATTTCTGTTAAGACTCTCAGATACTTGTATTTTCTTACCAGCATCAAATCTTAAAATGAAAAAAAAAATTGGAAGTTTTTCTACACTCACTGTTCAATCCAGTGATATTCAGAGAATGACCCAGTTTTTCTATATGATATAGATAAATGTATCTGAGCTGAGAATATAAGAATAGATTATAAATCTGTCCCATAATCCAAAAACACACTATAGCTGTAATTATTCCAAGGAAAAGCAATGTTTAAGACCTACATACTATCAGTGAGTCCACCAAAGCCAATTTCCTGCTTGTGTTGGAATGCATTTCAATATCTTCCATTGAATAACAGATGAAATAGTTGTATTCTATTTAGGGAACGTACTGTATAAAATACATATTATTTTTAAAAAGACAAGAAAAAAAATTGAGTATAGCAGGAATTACATTATACTAGGTACATTGAAACTTAAGTGAGAGGACAGCAGAGTTACATGTAGTCACTCCAGGGCAATATGCAAAAAAGGAAAGCAACATCAATTATTCATTCAATTTACTATTCTGTAAGCCTGATTTCATAATATGAAGATATATAACTGCATTCCAATAAGTTAAATATATAAAAGACAAAATTAAAATACAGATATGCAGTTGGAATTTAAGGAATTCTTTTAAAAAAGAACTCTTATTTAGTTGAAATTCCAAAAATTTGCAGTGGAGGTGAGGGGTCATGTGATGAGGATCAGACAGAGGAAGTACATGTATAACAGCAATCCAAGAATCTTTTACCAGAAGGTCTCTGGTAGGATTCGGCAAAGCATTGTCAATCCGAAAAGCAAATCATGTAGACATGGACATAAATAAAATGGACAATGTGATGTAGTTAACAAATCGAAATTTAATAAACTGGAATAATGAGCTAAATGAAACAAGATTTGAAAAAAAAAAGTCTAACATTTGGTACTACAAATCAACTCAGAGGTATTGCTTACACCATAATGGAGTGACGAACATTGAGAAAACTATTGCTTTACAAAAATCCCTGCAAACACTGAAAGCAGTCAACAGTTTCACATGACAAATTAGCCAAAGCTTTCCCACCATCTGAAGGACATTTATAAAACAAAACTACTAGCCTCTATCCGAAAAAAAAAATTAAGGAATTTTATCTTGTCCTGTTCATGTTTACACATTCCAGATCCATCATGCATGTGAAAAATCACACTCTTGCAATGACTATGTGATTTGAAAATTTGAAATTCTATAAAGTCTCTTTCCCAGAGCACTGTCACATTTTGACCTGTCTGAAACCTCTTGTAAAAGCCCCATACAGAGTACTCTTGTTATTTGATTTGGCTCAGGGCTTGTTCCCCAGGAAAATCTCTCTCCCAAAGGTGAGTTTTGAGAACAAGAGCTATGATTGTTTAATGTTTCAGCTGCCTAAAAGCTATTATTTTAGTTGCTACAAACATCCATCTACCTAAATATTCAAACAGAAAATCTGCTAACAAAATGTTCACGGGGCTTTCAAAAGTTCTGACATACACCTGGGGATCCACAAAGGTGTGAAAACCGAGACGTTAATATGCGCAGGAAACATCTGACAATGCCATAACAGTTTGTGTATGGATATTCTTTTTTTTTTTTTATTAACTTGAGTATTTCTTATAAAGCCCAGAGTAAGAGGGAATAGCCCCTAGGATATGAGTGGAAGCAAATTTTGTAAATCACTTACTGGAATTTGAAGACACAGTACAACATAAACATCCTCAAGAAAGTGCACAAGGCTGAGTTAAAACATTTGACACAACTCTGAGCAACTACTGCTTCTCTAATTACCTAACTGATCAATAGTGGCACCAATACCTGTCTGATTAGAATTAATGTTCACTTAATAGGCTGCCGAACTCTTGCATGGTAATGTAAATCAGTCAACTACCCATGACTGCAGGGGCATAGACATGAGAGAAAGATCTACTTCTATCACTTTGCTAAATTAATGCAATTTAATACAATTTTCCTAATACATATCCTTATATTCATACATAACTATACCTCTTACTCTTCATCAAAGGAACATGTTTTTATTTGTAGCAGAAGGAAACTATTACAGAGGATCACAGTTGGTAAAAATACAGAAAATAAGTGTTGATAGTGTGCCCATTCCCATGTATGACAACAATAATGTTCCTGGGGCTATGGAAACATCTTAGAAGAGGGGCTGTATAAATTAAAGGAGAATGATGAGCATGGCAAAAAAATAGTATCTTCTAGATATGACAAGGAATCTGCACTCATGAACTCAATATTGTGCCTAACTACCCAAGATTTCATAAGACTACATTGCTTAATATCCCAGCATGGAGAGGGGAAGGGCTCAAAGGCCTGACATCTAGCTGGAAAGATGCAGGGAATCTACATTTACTTTGAGAAAGCCTCTTTTGGTCAGGAAGAAGCCCCCTTATGGGTTGTCCAATGAAAAGTACTAAAACCTACAAGCAAGTACTCATATGTAGCACTAAAAATATCAACATTGTCCAGTGGCTTCCACATGCCTGCTCCCACATATGCCCCTGCACACACACACACACACACACACACACACACACACACACACAGAGTATATATGTCATATATGAACATGAAAACATGAATTTCAAAAAAGACTATATGGGGTAATGGAAGAATTGGAAGTGTTAGATAAGATTGATTTATGAAGGGGTTGGGGTTTAGCTCAGTGGTTAGACCGCTTGCCTAGGGAAGGCAAGGCCCTGGGTTCGGTCCCCAGCTCCAAAAAAGAACCAAAAAAAAAAAAAAAAAAAAAAAAAAGATTGATTTATGAAAACATGTTGATAAGTTCTGTCTCCAAACTTTGAATTAAGAAAGATTTTTAAATCTCATTTATCTCTCAGTAGAACAGTCAGAATGTAGTTCACATCAAAGATATTTAGCTTTTCCATGTATTGCCTGTAGTTTCAGGTTTTACATTATCTTAGCTGTAAGACAGATAAAATTGACAGTTAGGATATCTACTATAATTAACATATAAAAAGAAGAGGATGGCTCAATTTGTATTAAAATTACAACATAATTCTTTACAAAACTAGACAGAATAATGTTCAACTTCATATGGAAAAACAAAACAAAAAAAAACAAAACACAAGATAGCCAAAACAATCCTGTACAATAAAAGAACTTCTGAAAGTACCAACGTCCATGATTTAAACCTATACTACAGGGAAACAGTAAAAAAAAAAAAAAAAAAAGTGCATGACATTAACATAAAAACAGTCAGGTTGATCAATGGAATAGAATCACAGACACAGACATAAACCTACACACTAATGTATATATGATATTTGACAAAAAACCATAATAATGGAAAAATAAAAACATCTTCACCAGTGGTGCTGGTCTAATCAGATACCTTCCTGTAGAAGAATGCAAATAGATTCATATTTATCACACTGCACAAAACTCAAGTCCAAGTGGATCAAAGACTTATATATAAAATCATACACACTAAATCTAATAGGAGAGAAATGGAGAACTACTTTGAACTCACTGGCATAGGAGAAAAATTCATGCACAGAACATCATTAGTAGTTCAGCTACTAAGATCAAGAAATAATAAATGGGACCTCATAAAATTGGAAAGATTTTTCAAGGCAAAGAATACTGCTAATATTATAATATGGCATCCTACAGAATGGGAAAATACTACCAACCCTATATCTACCAGAGAGCTAACTTCTAAAATATTTTGAAAATTTCAATATTTTGAAAAAATATTATTTGCTTCACACAAACGTTTCTTTACTAATAAACAGCTTGTGAGAAACAAGGTGTTAAATAACTCTATGTGTGACAGTTTCAAATAATTTTGGAAAATGAGATTCAGAACCGAAATTGCCAAAAATAAAATGCAAAAATGTGTCCCATGTTGCCTGAATTATTACATGTTGAACTTACAACCTCATAGAATATATAACAACATTTAAACTGAGGGATAGAATATATAACAACATTTAAACTGAGGGAGTTGATTAGTATTAAATTGGGATTAATTGAGCTCTAGATGTATGAAAACACTTTAATGAATTCTCATAAATTTTCTCTGCTGATAGGGAAAACTTCCAATCTCCTAGAAAATACAACCTTCAGAGTACCAATGGAATTGAAATTCTCATCTCTAGGAAAAGGAATCTCTTACACCTCAATAGCATCAGCAGCAACTATAATTATAGGGGTTAAGTTAGTATTGCCTTAGTCAATGGTATTACATTACCAGTAGTAGTTGTTATGCAACACTCTGATGATTCTCAAATCAACCCTTTCCACTTGTCTTTGCTTCTAGATCTAATCAGTTCTATGTTCTATCAGGTCCTAAAGTCCAATGACAAGGGTAACACACAAAGAGATATGCAACAAGAGAAAATAAGAACTTCAGTGTTTTAATCGAACTCAGCAGAAATGTAGATAACATGTATGAAATAGATATGGAGTGTGAGATAAATGGGAAAAATTATCATGTTTATAAGATTAAGTTTTTTGTTTTTTGTTTTTTTTTTTTAACCATGGGACAGTTAATCAGAAATTTGGCTTTTAACATAGTAGCTTAGGCAATCAGAGAACATTCAGTTTTGTCGGCTGATTGAAACAGACCAAGTGTGTTTGATAATAAAGATCCGATGCTCTTTTATTTATTGTAAAGAAATAGTTTTAATGGCTTGGGAGATTATATTGTGAGAGCATGTTTACCATTTCAAAATATTCAACAGTATTTTGTTTAGTGTCTACTAGTTTGTGTACTTGCTGTAAGTTTTATTGCTGTTCATATCCAATTTCAGTCCTTTGTGATCAGATAAAATATTTGATTTTCTTTCAATATTATTTTATTTGTCAAAACTTTTTTTTGTGTCCTAAGCTGTGATTGGTTTTGTAGAAATTTCTGATGGCTACTGATAAGGAATTGTATTCTTTATTGTTTATGTGGAATATTTTGTAGATGTCTATTAGGGCCTATCTGATTTACAATGTCATTAACTCCAATATTTCTCTGCTTATTTTTTTGTCTTGACAGCCTGTCTATTGATAAGAGTTGAATAATGAAGTCATCCATATCATTGTGTTAGGGTTAGTTACAGATTTTAGATCTAGTAATCTATCTTTTATGAATCTGTTGCATACATATTTTAATTTCTTTTATATCAGATATCAGAATAATTATATCTGTTTGTTTCTTAGCTCCTCTTACCACCCATTTACTTAAAGGTGTATTTTATCATTGATGGTAAGGTGAATTTCATATACACAACGATAATTTGGATGTTCTTTTTTTAAAAAAAAATCTGCTAGTCTATTCATTTTTATTGGGGAACTCAGACAATTAATATTTAGTGCTATTGGGGCTAGGGAAATAGCTCAGTTCTTAAGACAACTTGTGGCTATTATAGAAGACCTGGGGTTGATTTCAAGCATCTATATGATGAATCACAACAATTTGTAACTCCAGCCCCAAGGTATCTGACATGATTTTTTGGCCTCTGTAGGCAACAAGCCTTCAATTTGTGCACATTTACACATGTGAGTAAAACATCCAAATACATAAAATAAATTTTAAAAATTCAGAGTTAAAAATACTTGTAATTTTGTTTATTTTGAGGTATTTTCTTAGACCTATTTAGAGGAACAATCCTGGTATTATTAGTTATTCTCCGTGAATTTCTGTATTGTGTTAATTTTTCTATTGAATGATAGTTGCATCAATGAAGAAATAAAATAAAATTGCACGTAAATGAAAATGCAACCTACCGCAAAACTAAATAAGGTTGTGAACACTTAACCTAATCAAAGCTAAGAGACGGATATAAGTCTCAAATTGATTAAATATCTATCATTTTGACATTTTAGTAGATACCAACAATATTAAGAAAAAAACCACAAAGACATGTTTTAGATCCTCCATTCAACTAAACTGAAAATTCTGAAAAAAGGATATATCTCTATAAGAATACAATATACTAAAATTAAACCAAGAAGAAATAAATGTTTTAAACAGACCCATAACAAAAAATTACATTGAAAGTGTAATAAAGTCTACTAACTCACATATTTCAAGCCAATGTATATTTCTGCCAGAACATCAAATAATAAATAATACCAAGACTATTCAATTTATTTTATAAACCAGAAAATTAAGCAAGTTATCATTATTTTTGTGAAGTCAGTATTACCTTTGTACTAAAATCAGATACATACACACATACACAAACACACACACACACACACAGAGAGAGAGAGAGAGAGAGAGAGAGAGAGAGAGAGAGAGAGAGACTTAATCTTTGAATAATTCTTTGATAACAGAGATGCAAACATTCTCACAAAAATACTGGCAAATACTGCCCAAGATCCTGTAAAAAAATATCATTCAGCATGACTGCAATGGCTTCATACCTGAATTTCATGTATGATTCAATATGTAAATCAATAAATGGCATTCATGACATGAATAAACTCAAAGACAAATATCATATGATATTCTTATTAAGGCTTAAAATCTCTTCATCAACACCTAGGAGTTCTTTATGATAAAGTATTGAAGAGGCCCAGGAATAGATAAAACATGCCCAACATAATAAAGATTATAAACAACATATAGTGAATATAATGATAAATAGCTAAAATTTCAAAGAGTTCCCACTAAGGTAAAGAGCAAGGTAAAGTTGTCCATTTTCTCCACTCTTATTTAATACAGTGTGTAAAATCTTCGCTAGAGCAATAAGACAAGAGAAGAAAATAAAAGGACTATATACAGTAAAGTAAATCCTTACTTAAACATGATATAATTCTGTATATACGAATCTGAAAATGCACTTCCAAAAAAAAACTCAGAAATGATGAAAATTGTTCAGAAAGGTAGCAAGATAACATTAGCACACAGAAAACTGTAGCTGTCTTATATGGTGATTATGAACATACAGGCAAAAACTGGGCAAGTCACAAAAGCTCAGTCACAGTAAACTAAAATTTGACTAAAAGACAAGGAAATAAACCTAGCTGATAAAAATGGAGTGTCACTAAAATGAAACCTACAAGATATTTAAAAACATAAAGAAGACAGAAAAATTCTCCTATACTCATGGATTACTATTGTGAAAATATTGATCCTAATAAAATAAATCAACATATTCAGCAAAATCCCAAATAAAGCACTAGAATTTTTTCACAAAATTGAGATAAAAATCTCAAAATTAATATGGAAACACAAAACACTAAGGGCAGTCAAAGCAATCCAGAACAAAATATTGTGCGTAGTATTACTACACCTTATTTCAAATATTACCACAACTCGTCATAATCATAACAGCTTGATAGTTCATAATAACATGTAAAAGTTCGTTGACTAGAATACGAGCCACAGATACAACTTCACATAACTACAGCTAACTGAGCTTCTTTTAAATATTTTTATTACTGAATAGAAAGTGCTTTACCTGAACGTATATCTAGGCACCACTTTATTTCCTTGCACCTATGGAGGCTGTAAAACTGCATCACATCACCTGGAACTGGAGTTGTGGACAACTATGTGTGTTATTAATCATGCACTGGTTCTCTGGAATAGCCAAAAGGGCTTTTTGAGCAACATTTTCAGAGCCTAGCTACTGCATCTTAGACAAAGTTACAAAAACTGCACATTGGAGAAAAGCAAATAACTTCAATGAATATTTCCAACAAACCAAGTTTACAATATGCAGAAAATTATAACTATATTCTTACCTTTCATTTTACATGAAATCCAACTACAAATAGAATAAGGATCTCACTGCAATACTTGATACACAGAAACATGTAACAGAAAAAGTGGCAAATAATACTTCAACTTTAATGCTATGTAAAAGCTGTGTAACAATCCATTTGTTCAGGAAACAAGAGCAACTGTTAATAACTTAGATATCAGGAAAATAAAAAGCTTTTGTCTTGTAGCAAAGAAAATGCTTAGTTGATTGAGTGGGAACACACAATGGGGCAAAGTATTTGTCAGTTGTGTTACAGTCAAGAATATGCAAATATGCTGCCCTCACAGAGAGCTGAAACAAAGCCCCAAGGAGCAACTTCAGGCCCAAGACCAGAGGTAAGACCAACTTTTCTGCTCCAAGTGACCTGCCTGGTGGACTCAGGACACAGAAAGGCAAAATTCCTCTGGGACTGGAAACTTCCAGTTTCTAGCTGGTGCCAGAACCTCACTGATTCCGGCCCACAGCTTTCTGCTCCCAAACCTCATGGGAGAGAAAGCTCATTGCCCAGACATGTAGGCTCTCCTGAGACTGCAGGGCAGGAGAGACCTCCATTACTGCCACCTTTGCCCACATCCCTGGCCCAAGAGGAAACTGTATAGGGACTCTGGGAACAAGATAGGGGCACTCCAGCTGCAGGAGCCCTGCATTTTAGACTGTGCCCAGATCTGAAGGGACCCAGTCAAACAGCTACCTTGCACCCACCCAAATTGCGTGGGAGGGAGAGCTAGACATTCAGAGGGGCAGACAAGCCTGGGAACCCAGAGGAGACTACTCTCTGCTCACATTTCTGACTATAGAGGAAAAAGCCTAGCTCCCCTTGGGCCCCCCTGTGCACAGGGTCCCGACCAAAGGCAGGGCAGGCCCTTCTGGTTGCTGCCCTCAAGGAGAGTTGAAACCTAAGCCTGAGGAGCAACTTCAGGCCCGAGACCAGAGGTAAGACCAACATTTCTGCTCCAAGTGACCTGCCTGGTGGACTCAGGAAACATGGCCACAGGAACAGCTGAAAACCAGTAGACAGGAACGACTACCAGCCTGAAAGCAAAACACTCTGTGCCCATAACTGGCTGAAAGAAAACAGGTCTACAGCACTCCTGACACACAGGCCTATAGGACGGTCTAGTCACTGTCAGAAAAAGCAGAACAAGGTGACACCAGAGACAACCTGATGACAAGAGGCAAGCACAGGAACCCAAGCAACAGAAATGAAGACTACATGGAATCATCGGAGCCCAATTCTCCCACCAAAGCTAACACTGAATATCCAAACTCACCAGAAAAGCAAGATCTTGATTTTAAATCACATTGCATCATGATGATGGAGTACTTCAAGAAAGACATAAAGAACTCCCTTAGAGAAATGCAGGAAAACACAAATAAACAAGTAGAAGCCTAAAAAGAGGAAACACAAAAATCCCTGAAAAATTACAGGAAAACACAAACAGGTGAAGGAATTAGAAATGGAAATAGAAGAAATAAAGAAAGCACAAAGGGAGACAACCCTGGATATAGAAAACCAAAGGAAGAGACAAGGAGCCATAGATACAAGCATCACCAACAGAATACAAGAGATAGAAGAGAGAATCTCAGGAGCAGAAGAGTCCATAGAAATCATCGACACAACTGTCAAAGATAATGTAGAACGGAAAAAGCTACTGGTCCAAAACATACAGGAAATCCAGGACTCAATGAGAAGATCATACCTAAGGATAATAGTTATAGAAGAGAGTGAAGACTCCCAATTCAAAGGACCAGTAAAGATCCTCAACAAAATCATAGAAGAAAACTTCCCTAACTCAAAGAAAGAGTTGCCCATAAATATACAAGAAGCATACAGAACTCCATATCGATTGGACCAGAAAAGAAACTCCTCCGGACACATAATAGTTAAAACACCAAATGCACAAAACAAAGAAAGAATATTAAAAGCAGTAAGGGAAAAGGTCAACATATAAAGGCAGAGCTATCAGAATTACACCAGACTTCTCACCAGAGACTATGAAAGCCAGAAGATCCTGGACAAATATCATACACACCCTAAGAGAACAAAAATGCCAGCACAGGTTTCTGTATCCAGCAAAACTCTTAATTAACATAGATGGAGAAAACAAGATATTCCATGACAAAACCAAATTTACACAATATCTTTCTACAAATCCAGCCATACAAAGGATAATAAATGGTAAAGCCCAACACAAGGAGGAAAGGTACACCCTAGAAAACACAAGAAACTAATTGTTTTGCAACAAAGAAAAGACAAGCACCCAAACATAATCACACCTTCAAATACAAATATAACAAGAAGCAACAAGCACTATTCCTTAATATTTCTCAACATCAATGGACTCAATTCCCAAATAAAAAGACACAGATTAACAAACTGGATATGCAATGAGGATCCAGCATTTTGCTGACTACAGGAAACACACCTCAGAGACAAAAACAGTCACTACCTCAGAGTAAAAGGCTGGAAAATAATTTTCCAAGCAAATGGTCAGAAGAAGCAAGCTGGAGTAGCCATTCTAATATTGAATAAAATTGATTTTCAACCAAAAGTCATCAAAAAAGATAAGGAAGGACACTTCATATTCATCAAAGGAAAAATCCACCAAGATGACCTCTCAATCCTAAATATCTATGCTCCAAATACGAGGGCAACTTTATACATAAAAGAAACCTTACTAAACCTCAAAGAACCTCACACAATAATAGTGTGAGATTTCAACACCCCACTCTAATCAATGGATCATGGGAACAAAAATTAAACAGAGACATGGACAGACTAACAGAAGTCATGAACCAAATGGATGTAACAGATATTTATAGAACATTCATTCCTAAAATAAAAGGATATAACTTCTTATCACCACCTCATGGTACTTTCTCCAAAATTGACCGTGTAATCTGTCATAAAACAGGTCTCAATAGATACAGAAAGATAGAAATAATCCCATGGGTTATATCAGACCACTATGGGCTAAAGATGGTCTTTAATAACAATAAGGAAAGAACACACACGTATACATGGAAGTTGAACAATACATGGAAGTTGAACAATGCTCTACTCAACAATAATCAGATCAAGGAAGAAATAAAGAAAGAAATTAAAGACTTTTTAGAATTTAATGAAAATGAGAGTACAACATATGCAAACTTATGGGACACAATGAAAGCTGTGCTAAGAGGAAAACTCAGCTCTGAGTGCCTGCAGAAAGAAACAGGAGAAAGCATATATCAGCACCTTGACAGCACACCTAAAAGCTCTAGAACAAAAAGAGGCAAATACACCCAGGAGGAGTAGAAAGCAGGAAATAATCAAACTCAGAGCTGTAATCAACCAAGTAGAAACAAAAAGGACCATAGAAAGAATCAACAGAACCAAAAGTTGGTTCTTTGAGAAAATCAACAAGATAGATAAACACTTAGCCAGACTAACCAGAGGGCACAGAGTGTGTCCAAATTAACTAAATCAGAAATGAAAAGGGAGACATAACAACACAATCAGAGGAAATTCAAAAAATCATCAGATCCTACTACAAATGACTATAACAAACAAAACTTGAAAATCTGAAGGAAATGGACAATATACTAGAGAGGTACCACATTCCAAAGTTAAATCAGGAACAGATAAACCATTTAAACAACCCCACACCTCCTAAAGAAATAGAAGCAGTCATTAAAAGTCTCCCAACCAAAAGAGCCCAGGTCCAGATGGGTTCAGTGCAGAATTCTCTCATCCCTTCACAGAAGACCTCATACCAATACTATCCAACTATTACACAAAATTGAAATAGATGGAGCGCTACAGAATTCCTTTTATGAAACCAGAATTACTCTTATAGCTAAACCACACAAAGTCCCAACAAAGAGAGAAAACTTCAGACCAATTTCCCTTTAGAAAATCAATGCAACAATACTCAATAAAATCATTGCAAACCGAATCCAAGAGCACATCTAAACAATCATTCATCATGATCAAGTAGGTTTCATACTAGGTATGCAGGGATGGCTTAATATATGGAAAACCATCAATATAATCCACTATATAAACAGACGGAAAGATAAAAACCACATGATCATTTCATTAGATGCTGAGAAAGCATTGGACAAAATTATACACCCCTTCATGATAAAACTCCTTGAAAGAACAGGAATTCAAGGCCCATACATAAATATATTAAAAGCAATATATAGCAAAATAGTAGCTAATATCAAACTAAATGGAGAGAAACTTGAAGCAATCCCACTAAAATCAGAGACTAGACAAGGCTGCCCACTCACTCCCTACTTATTCAATAGAGTTCTCGAACTCCTAGCCAGAGCAATCAGACAACAAAAGTAGATTAATGTGATACAAATTGGAAAGGAAGAAGTCAAAATATCACTATTTGCCGATGATAAGATAGTAAGTGTAAGTGATCCCAGAAATTCCACCAGAGAACTACTAAACCTGAGAAACACTTTCAGCAAAGTGGCTGGGTATAAAATTAAGTCAAATATATCTATAGCCTTCTTCTACACAAAAGAGAAACAAGCTGAAAAAGAAATTAGGGAAACGATACCCTTCACAATAGTCCCGAATAATATAAAATACTTCGGTGTGATTTTAACCAAGCAGGTGAAAGATCTGCATGATTGGAACTCCAAGTTTCTGAAGAAAGAAACTGAGGAAGACCTCAGAAGATGGAAAGATCTCCCATTCTCATGGATTGGCAGGATTAATATATTAAAAATGGCCATTTTACCAAAAGCGATCTACAGATGCAATGCAATCCCCATCAAAATTCCAATCCAATTCTTCAGAGAGACAGAACACTTTGCAAATACATCTGGAATAACAAAACACCAGAATAGCTTAAACTATCCTCAACAATAAAAGGACTTCCAGGGGAACCATTATCCCTGAACTCAAGCAATATTACAGAGCAACAGTGATAAAAACTGTATGGTATTGGTACAGAGACCAGAAGATAGACCACTGGAATAGAATTGAAGACCTTGAAATGAATCCACACACCTATGGTCACTTGATTTTTGACAAAGGAGCCAAAACAATCTAATGGAAAAATGATAGCATTTTCAGCAAATGGTGCTGGATCAACTGGAGGTCTTCAACATGTAGAAGAATGCAGATCGATCCATTCTTATCAGCCTGTACAAAGCGTAAGTCCAAGTGGATCAAGGACCTCCACATCAAACCAGATACACTCAAACTAATAGAAGAAAAAGTGGGGAAGAATCTTGAACACATGGCACTGGAAAAATTTCCTGAACAAAACACCAATGGCTTATGCTCTAAGAAGAATCAACAAAATAGGATCTCATAAAACTGCCAAATCTTCTGTAAGGCAAAAGGACACTGTTGTTAGGACAAAAGGACAACCAACATATTGGGAAAAGATCTTTACCAATCCTACAACTGATAGAGGGCTTATATCCAAAATATACAAAGAACTCAAGAAGTTAGACTGCAGGGAGACAAATAACCCTATTAAAAATGGGGTTCAGAGTTAAACAAAGAATTCACAGCTGAGGAATGTTGAATACCTGAGAAGCGCCTAAAGAAATGTTCAACATGTTTAGTCATAAGGGAAATGCAAATCAAAACAACCCTGAGATTTCACCTCACACGAGTCAGAATGGCTAAGGTCAAAAGCTCTGGTGACAGCAGATGCTGGCAAGGATGTGGAGAAAGAGGAACTCTCCTCCATTGTTGGTGGGATTGCAGACTGGTACAACCATTCTGGAAATCAGTCTGGAGCTTCCTCAAAAAATTGGACATTGCACTACCCAAGGTCCCAGCTATACCTCTCTTGTGCATATACCCAAAGGATGCTCCAACAAATAACAAAGACACAAGCTCCACTATGTTCATAGCAGCCTTATTTATAACAGCCAGAAGCTGGAAAGAACCCAGATGCCCTTCAACAGCGGAATGGATACACAAATTGTGGTACATCTACATAATGGAATATTACTCCACTATCAAAAACAATGACTTTGTGAAATTCATAGGAAAATGGCTGGAACTGGAGAATATCATCCTGAGTGAGGTAACCCAATCACAGAAAAACACACATGGTATGCACTCATTGATAAGTGGATATTAGCCCAAATGATCAAATTACCCTAGATGCACAGAACACATGAAACTCAGGAAGGATGAGCAAAATTCGAATGATTCCCTCCTTCTTTAAAAGGGGAACAAGAATACCCTTGGGAGGGAATAGGGAGGTAAAGTTTAGAACAGAGGCAGAAGGAACACCCATTGAGAGCCTGCCCCACATGTGGCCCATACATATACAGCCAACAAACTAGGTAAGATGGATACATCAAAGAAGTGCAGGCTTACAGGAACCGGATGTAGATCTTTCCTGAGAGACACAGCCAGAATATGGCAAATACATCGGCGAATGCCAGCAGCAAACCAGTGAACTGAGAACGGGAACCCCATTGAAGGAATTAGAGAAAGGACTGAAAGAGATTGAAGGGGCTCAAGACCCCATATGAACAACAATGCCAACCAACCGGAGCTTCAGGACTAAGCCACTACCCAAAGACTATACATGGACTGACCCTGGGCTCCAACTGCATAGGTAGCAATGAATAGCCTAGTAAGAGCACCAGTGGAAGGGGAAGCCCTTGGTCCCAAGCAAGACTGAATCCCCAGTGAATGATTGTTGTGAGGAGGGCAGTAATGGGGGGAGGATGGGGATGGGAACACCCATATAGAAGGGGAGGGGGAGGGGTTATGGGGATGTTGGCCAGGAAACTGGGAAAGGGAATAACAATTGAAATGTAAATAAGAAATACCCAAGTTAATAAAGATGCAGAAAAAAATAAAACATTTTCAAAAGAACTTGAACAGACATATTCTACATTAGTGAACAACGTTACTTTCTGAAACCACAAGTTATTAAATGAAAATCTCCTTGACAAGCACAGATTACCATCCCAGAATTTGTCCTCACTGAGGCTCCAAACATACCCCTAACCCCGCCGCCAAAATATCCTATTTCTTTTGCTTTTCATTGCCTGCCACAGCCTGTTGATAAGTGTGATTGCTAAGGATAGTATACACTGGTTGTAGGACATGGAGAAATCAATCTTCAACTAACCAGTAAACTCTTCGGGCTAGTTTTTTACAGTGCTGGAAGATGCTATGCAAGCTGTTTGTGAATAATAGACATAAGTGGTCTTATCAATTGCAGGATCTGCCAAACAAGATGTACCCACCGGTGCAATCATGGAAAATTCTTCAAGGAGGTGATTTGCCACTTCTTGATTAGATTTGAGTCCTATTCAACAATAGGGAATTCATGCTTGGTACTGTCAACATTGTTAAAATAATCAGTAGGGAGGGAAATATTAGGCCTTAAGGGAGAGCCTCTTATTGTTTCAAAATTATCATGTCAAACTGCCTTCTAAATATGTATATTTATAGCCATACACCATAGATTTCTGTTCCTCCTAAGTTGGGCAGAAATGCTTTTCATTGGACTGGGTCCTAGTTAATGCAGAGCTACGTTACTGTTCAACAAGCTGAGCATAAGCACCTGTGAGTGCTCAGCTGTAGATAGGACCTCAATATCACTATTTTCCCAAGGTTCATGGAATGTCATACAGGAAAGGGCAGACAGAATGCAAGAATCAGAAGATGGAGAAGAGTCCTGTGACATGCTATCTTATGGAACATGGCATTGCTGTTGCACACATGAACTCAAAGCAGCTATATAACTACTTGCATATGATAGAACACTCATTTTTTGTTTGCTTTTGTTTTTGTTTGATATTCAGTTCCAGCAAGTTGATGATAACTCGAGAGGCTACTTTTCCAGGATAGTTAATTGTGTTATACATGAGCAACAAATAGATGGTATCATTTCTGATAGTCAAGATTCACAAGTCCACTTATAAAAAAACAGGTATGGAAATAGAAATATTTACTATTTTTTCCTATTGAATACCTGGCAAATATTGCTTCCTATTTCTGTGGCTATTTTTGGCTAACCTAGTGATCTTAGTTCTCGAATATAGAAAGTTTCAATCAAAAGACACATCTGTTCACTTAAGAGCTTTTTCTGTATTTAAGTAACTAGGTGAAGAATGGAATTCCCTGGGTTGATAGCTCCAAAAGAGCAAAGGGAAATTGGTATATCTTCCCATGGTGGCAGCAAGAAAAAGTGTATTTGTAATATAAGAGTTACATTAAGACATATTAGGAACACCCATTCAGAGCCTGCCCATGTGGCCCATACATATACAGCCACCCAATTAGACAAGATGGATGAAGCAAGAAGTGCAGACCGACAGGAGCCGGATGTAGATCGATCCTGAGAGACACAGCCAGAATACAGCAAATACAGAGGTGAATGCCAGCAGCAAACCACTGAACTGAGAATAGGATCCCAGTTGAAGGAATCAGAGAAAGAACTGGAAGAGCTCGAAGGGGCTCGAGACCCCATATGTACAACAATACCAAGCAACCAGAGCTTCCAGGGACTACCTAAAGACTATACATGGACTGACCCTAGACTCTGACCTCATAGGTAGCAATGAATATCCTAGTAAGAGCACCAGTGGAAGGGGAAGCCCTGGGTCCTGCTAAGACTGAACCCCAGTGAACTAGACTGTTGGGGGGGGGGCGGTAATGGGGGAGGGTGGGGAGGGGACACCCATAAGGAAGGGGAGGGGGAGGGGATGTTTGCCGGAAACCGGGAAAGGGAATAACCCCCGAAATGTATAAAAGAAATACTCAAGTTAATAAAAAATAAATAAATAAATAAAAAATTCTATCTGTACTCTGTTATTTAAACTTATAGGAACAGTACAGTTCAATCCAAGGAGATTTATTACTACATCCTATACAATGTGCTCCTGGAAATCTGACTCAGAATGAAGAAACAATAAAGAAAGGACCAACACATAGGAAAACCTGGGACCAGAACGACTGTGCTTGCTCTAATGGATAGCACCAACTGCTGACCAAACTGGAAAGCTCAGCACATTATTAGGTATAGCACAGAGGGAATAGAAGTTAGCTAGTCTCTATAGGAGGTAGCTGTAGGAAAGCAATATTCTTTTTTCAAACAACTGGGAGTGCAATACCAAGGAAGTGTTCATGAAACCCAAAAGACAAGTCTGTAGCCGATGTGACAATGCAGTCACATCAGGATCTTTTTTTGAGCTATCTCGGCTTAACTCACCACAAACAGACCTGTAGGATAGTTCCACTGGAGGGAAAGCCCTGAACCTTCATCGAGTCAAAGTTTTATAGAAAGCTGCAAAAGAGAGGTGAGTGTCTCTAGCCTGGCAAGCATCTAATTGGGGTGCTACTCTGGCCTTTAGCATACTGGTGATGGGAGCCAAACCATAAACTGTACTTTTGATTTCTTCCTAATTGGTGGTTCCTGTCCAGAGGACAGGAGTTTTGGTGGTTAACCTGAAAACTGGTCCTAAATGCTGGATTTGTTGAGGGAGATTAACCTGGAGACACAAGTCTTGTTGGGGTTACTCTAGAAACTGGCGCTAGGCTCGTGTTTTGTTGGGGCGGGGGTAACTTGAAAAACTGTTGCTAAGTACCAGCCTGTTAGTTCACTTGAGTTCATACTTAGGTCAGGCTCTCTTAAGACAGCTGTCCTCTGAGAGGCTGTGCCAAAGCCTGGCCAACGGAGATGCAGGCAGCCAACCATCAGACTGAGCACAGGACCCCAATGGAAGAATTAGTTGAAGGACTGAAGGAGCTGAAGGGGAGGGCAAACCCCATAGGAAAAACAACAATATCAACCAACCAGACCCCCCCCAAAGCTCCATGGTACTAAACCAACAACCAAAGAGTACACATGTAGTGACCCATGACTCCAGCTGAATATGTAGCAGAGGATTGCCTTATCTGGCATCAATGGGAAGGGAGGCCCTTGGTCCTTTGGAGGCTCAATGACCTAGCACAGGGGAATGGTAGGGTGCTGAGGGGGGAGTGGATAGGTGGAGTGAGCACTCTCACAGAAGCAGGGGGCAGGAAAGGGGTAGGGGAGTTAAAAAAAGATGGAGTTTGAACCCCAAAATATTGGTCTCTCAGGAGGAGGAAACAATGTGGATGTTTCTGCAGACACTATTCAATACTTCCTTGTACTTAAACCAGAGGGATCCTCTGCCATTCCAAGTCTGGCACAAGGAAGCCTTTGCCAAATTCCTGTGTGCTTAGAACATTGGTCATAACATGATCATGCCTATGTCACCACCAATATACTTTTACTTAGGACTCCAGTGGTTCTTTTACCTTTATTATTTGGTGCTTTCTTAGCTCCCTACAATTTATAATCTTTGAAATCCTTAAGAAATTACGGTTGATTCCATCATGTCAATGCAATGGGTGCTTGGTAATGGCAAATGGAATTACAAAGAGGTAGGAATCATAGTTCTAAACAGCAAATGAAATGTTGGCATCGCTTACCAGAAACGAGGCTAGTTAATATCATTGTATATCCTCAATTTTATGACTGAATTATATATGTATATACAATGCTAATTATATCCTTTCCCTTTACCCTGTATATCATTGTCATATAATACCAATTTATTGGAGGTATACTAAGATTTAAGTATTAATAATAATGTGTAAAAGTATTTAATTACATGACATCAAGAAAATAATAAAATTACTCAGACTTTTTCTGTTGTGCAAGATGGTTTGATGGATTTTTAATTTCTATGCAGGATAATTTGATCAGATTAAGTGGGATTTTATTTATATATTGTAGAGATTACACATAGTTTAAAGAGATGTATACAGTTATATAACTGAAAGGAATAGATACATAATGGTTAATTTTAGGATGAATTTCAGTAAGATAAAGAATATGTAGATAGCAACGTACTACTTTTGACTATGTCTGTAGCTCATGTTTGAATAATAAACTGAGTAAAGGAAATTCTACTTGTCAGTGTATGTGTCCATGAAGGGACTATTATTCAATATTTTGTGGGCTACAATATAATAAAAAGGGAGAGGAAAGACCCTTTTTCTTATTTGATTAAAAAAGTATTTTCTTCAGTCCTCATACATTGGTATTCTTGGATCTCATGCCATCAGATTCAATTCATAATTTACACCGTCAACTATTCTTTTCTTTGGGGTTTTATATTCCAAAGGGAATGAATAAAGTTTTTTTTTTGTTTGGTTGGTTTTGGTCTGAAGGTTGTTCTTGTTGTTGCTGTTGTAATTTTGTTGTTGTTTTAAAACCTATAACTTTCAAGCAGCAGTTCATGAAGCTTCTCAGTGTCTATAATATTGTGGTTAACTTCCCACAATACAGATCTCCAAAGATATGTCAGAATACTATCTCAGCTTACATCTAGATCTGGATACATAGATACGTACACTTACGAAATGTCTTTTTGGGTTTGTTTTATGAGTAATACTAATTAGTACATATTTAAATAAAATTATAATTGACTCTCCTTTCTGTTTGTTTCCATCTGTCTATTATTACTTATGCATACATACTAGCATAAGCACATGCACACAGACACAAGCAAAAACACATAGGAACACAAGCCTGTACACACAGCTCTTTATTTTCTAATGTTTTATATGCTGGTGTTTTGTATTAATGTCTGAGGATTTTTCAGTAGGAGCTTCCAGTAAGAGATAACATGTTTGCTTTTATGTGTCTGTATTAACTCAATAAATACTGTCTTCTCTAATTCTATCCATTTTACTGCAAAGTTCATAATTTCATATCTCTTTATAGCTGAATAGTATTCCATAGTGTATATGTACTACTATTCTTTTTGCCCGATTACTACATGCACACAATGTTTGTGGAAGCCAGAAGAGGGCATCCTACTCACTGGAACTGATGTTAGAGATAATTGTTCCCAGCTGCCATGTGGATCCTGGGAATTGAACCAGGTCCTCTGGAACAGCAAACGAATGTGCCCTTAAGTGCTGAGCCATCTCTTTCATCCCGCCTTGTTATAACACCTCAGCTTGGCTCTAGGTTCTTTGTATGTCAGTGGTAGCTTGTATTTCAACTTGGGATCATGGAAATCATTGTTTTGGAAATAATTACTAGAAAGATCCCCATTTCTTTTTTTTTTATATTTTTATTATTAACTTGGTATTTCTTATATACATTTCAGTGTTATTCCCTTTCCGGTTTCGAAAACATCCCTCCCCTCCTTTGTATGGGTGTTCCCTCCCAGCCTCCCCTTCCCTCCCCAACAGTCTGGTTCTACTGGGGTTCAGTCTTAGGGACCCAGGCTTCCCCTTCCACTGGTGCTCTTACTAGGATATTCATTGCTACCTATGAGGTCCAGAGTCTAGGGTCAGTCCATGTATAGTCTTTACAGGTAGTGGCTAGTCCCTGAAGCTCTGTTTTGGTTGGCATTGCTGTATTGATGGGGTCTCAGCCTCAAGCTCTTCCAGTTCTTTCTCTGATTCTTCAACAGGGGTCTGTTCTCAGTTAGTGGTTTTCCTGCTGGCACATGCCTGTATTTGCTGTATTCTGGCTGTGTCTCTCAGGAGCGTTATGCATTCACATTTGATCATCCGGCTTTGAGTTTCATTTCTTCTAAATCTAGAAGATCCCCATTCTTGAATTGCAAGATAGACAAAGTTCTCAGTGCACAGACATGATATTGTGGAAGGACTTATGTGCAAGCACCTAAACCTGCAAACCTGTCACACAACACTAGCAAAAATTTTTTCATGCAGATTATGGTTGATATAGAAATGACATACACACAGATATAAGTCACCTCAAAGGTATCACTGATAGATTAGATATACAGTCATTGCTGATCTCAGTTAAAGATTTTATATGTTTTAGCCATTATTGGAAACTGCAATCTCTCAGTACAGTTATATGTCAATTAAAGTAACTACAAAACTAAGATTGTCTTACAGATTGCGAGGTCCCATAGGAATGCTGATTAAAATCAAATGTTTCTTTTATTTTAAATCAACATGCTGGGCATTTGTTTTTGATTTTGGTTAAGGTAAGACAATAAGTAGAAGTTGTTCACTGGATGCAAAGTGAAATGTGAGAACAACAAATCTCCTAAATTTGGTAATCATTTAAAGTAAGAGCAAAAACAAAAGTATCAGGTCTTCTTCTATTCATATTCAATTTTAGCCTCAAAATGGATTCATAAATATCATCGAACTGTTTTAGAGAATGTCATCAGGCCCAAAGCTTCCATTAAGATATATGCTGATTCATTTTGTTTTGATACAACGCAAGTCTGAATTTTAAATAAAATTTTGAAAAGTAATACTGACATTCAGGTTCAACAGATGCTAATTTGTATAGAAGATGGGAATAACATATGACAGAACCAACTTTTTTGAGAACAGGAGAATATCTGTATAAGTTAACAAGTATTAAATTATATGCAGAAATGCATGGTTGTACTGATACCTGAATTAGAAAGCTGATACTATGACTAGAGGCTCAAGAAAATACAATACTGTTAGAAGGGGAGTCTACAGAGGCAATGTATTATCTTGGAGACAATATTCTATATAAAATTTTTTCAGATTCTGAATGAAACCCGCCGAGCAATGTTCCAGGTTACTATGCATACAAAATAAATATATTTTATTATGAAAAATTAAATATAGGAGAGACAACCTATAGTACAGGAAGGCTTACTAAATAGCAGAAATATTAAGCATCTCTGGCTACAATGCGAAACAGAAATAGAACCCAGAGTGTCCCTAATAACATGAACACATGGACCAGGTCTGCTTATTGCTGGCAACTGGAAAAACTTCTCTTTTCAGGATTTAAACCCAGGCCCTCATACACGTTAATCATGTACTAGATACTCTCAGACATATCTTTCCAATTTCTGTAATAATTACAAAAATGGAAATATTTTAGCATTGTCTGTGGTGCAAGATAGAATAATACCCAAGAGAACTGTAAATTTAATCCTCATTTCTCCATTTGAACCATCAGGTGACTGCGTTGAAGAAAATTGTCCATACGAAAGATATACATATGCTACAACATAGCTTCTAACCCAGCTATATCGCAGAGATATCACTTTCAGATGAAAATATGCAGTATTCAAATCTGCTACCAAGTTTTATATCCAAAGCATGACTGGCACAGAACAGGTATGAGCTGAGCAAGCTCAACATCAAAATGCCAGAGAAAGGAGTGATAGGAAGAATCCTGTCAACCAAGCTATCGCAGAAAATAGAAAGTGATAATAAAATCAGTATGTTTAATGTACTCTGGAAAAGAATAGGAAAGTTGAAGTAGCTGAAATCGAGGTAGAAATTGACTGTGAAACATTTGAACTTTAAAACTGATTTTTATTTTATGTGTATGACTTTTTGTGTGCATGTATTTATGTATAGCATATGTTTGCATGGTACCTTCAGAAATTAGAAAAGGTCACAGTGTTTCATCTAGAACTGGAATTATAGATGGTTAGAAGCCATGATGTAAGTACTTGGAAGTGAATCTCAGTGTTCTCTCTCCAAGAACAAGTGCATTTACTTCTGAACCATCTCTCCAGCAAACAAATTATTTTAAATATATCACTACTGAAATTAAAATATGACTACCTAATTTCGTCCGTATATTTCCTCCCTCCAACCTCTCTCACGTCGTTCCTTACTTCCTTACAAACTCATGACCCTTTTGTAAATTGTTTTGGCAATGGTGTGTGTGTGTGTGTGTGTGTGTGTGTGTGTTTATAGTGTGTGTAGTACTTTGTGTTTCATGTGCATGCATGTGCATGCATATAAAATATGTATTCTCCTAAATATATAAATACTACCTGCCTGTTTGTATACTGTTACTTAAAGGTATATGTTCACAAGCCTGATGATTTCATTCTAAATAACCAATTGATGTGATATTCCCTGGTGAAGACTAATTTGCTCTTAGCAGGAATTGTGTGGTAGACTTATCAGCTTCAGGAAGACACTTGGCCAACTCTTGCCTTTTGTTGTTATAATAATTCCATCCATGGTAGAAGTTTCCTCGCTAGCTTAAGGACTATATTTATCTGTGAGTATGTACGCATTTAGAAGCTGCAATAGAATAGGTTACTTAGTAAAGTGGTGGTCCAAGTTCTTTCTAAGACTCATCACTCACTCAGCCTCAGGTGTTACCAAGTTACAGTAGTGCTAATATTTCTGGCACTTGTTAGATACAGATGTTAAGTTCGCCTAGAGAGAATGTGTGCCACAACTGCACCCTTACACTTACTTGTCCTATGCTGATCATTTCAGCGGTCTATAGGCATCATAGTTTGATAAACCTGATAGCTAGCATTTTGTTGGTTTTTAAACACTTTTAAAGAATCATTTACACTGAGTACTTAGGTTACCTGATAGTAAATGGGATATTTAGGAATTATATTTCTATTTACAGAGGCAACAATAAGTGAAAAAGATAAAGAACATAAAGAGGCCTAAAGATACTGATTGTAAACACATATCCAATTATTTCTGAAAGTTCATGTATATATTCTGACCATAAGGACTTTTTTTAAACTTTTCTAGGTAGTGCATACCCTTGCCTTTGTTCTACTTTCTTTTTTCTGCCCTTCAAAGAACACACTACAAAGATGTTTTCTTGACAGAAAACCCATAAGAACTCAGCCTCTCAATTTTGATGTTACAGTAACTTTTAAGTATTTTCTAAAATTAAAACCTTTGATTTTAATACGATCTGCATATAGAAGATTCACAGTCCAGATAAAACATGTTCTAAATGTTATAGTTATATTTCACAAGGTTGTTAACAGTATGGTATAACATGTAAGGTGTATATAAGGATATTCATTCATTTTTTCTTCATGCAAAGCAGCTCATGCCATGTGGGTTAAAAATATTGTGTTTCTGCTTCCCAATCTAGAAAGGTGATTTGTGATTCCTGTGGAACTCTGAGGGAAAACATTTTATTTCTACTCAATATTTTCTGGGACACTTTTTTTGTGGGGCCTGTCTTTGTAACTTAAATTTTGACTCAATAAATACTCAAATATTTACTTTGTCAGAAGTATGTGCTCACATCTGAAAACTTCACATAGCTCTGAGCCAAATGACTTCTTTTTCCCACTTTGACCTGAATTTTAAGTTTAAGAACCCCAGCCCCTCTGAATTATCTTCCCAAGAAGAACTTATTTGCTTAGGGAGGTTAATATTCTGTCTTTCTTGAGAGAGATGGAGGATGTGTACATATGATTTCAGGTTCTAATTTTCAGAGGCCATTTTGAGAATGTGGAAGGAGACATAGGTTATCATACTTTCCAGAAAACAAACATTTGAGATGAAGAAAAGATAATCTAGAAATTTTTACTTATATAAAAGTTCTGATTTCCTCCAGAAATGTCATACAAAGCTTCAGATTAATATGAGCAACTATAGATACCAATGTTTTATGACTTTCTTCTACCACATGCAGAGGAGAAGATCAAATAAAATTTAGTGAGTACAAGGGTGCTTCATTAAAAATATTAGAAATTAAAAGAAATGGTTTTCTCACAGATTATTTGCCTGTTATTCATTGCGAATCATAATATTAGTATTAATTTAATAGGTCTAGAAAATATACTTCAATGCTTGAAATTTGCTTATATATAACCTCCTTCCAAACTAGGATATTGGCAAGAAAATTTGAAAGTCTATGAAAATACCTCTTATTAATTATAACTTCAGAGAACTTAAGTAGATATACAGTAATCAGATATTACAGCTAAAGCATTTAAGGCAATAAAGTAATTTTAATAAATTATTCCTAAAATATAAAAATTGAATTTTAAACCAAAATTTATAAATATACATATACTACCCCACTATATGCCTTATATGCTGAATGCTTAGCCACTCCCCATAGAGCACTCACACACCCTATAAACTGAACTTCATTCCCTGTCCCCATTATCCAGCCCACAACTTTGCCTGATTTCCAAGAGGCCACACTGGCACCAGATTCCACATGTAAGACCACACTCTATATCCTATGACTGCCAAGTTCACTTAAAGTGCACCAAAAAGCTGTAAGCTACATGCCATTATGGTCTCCATATTCTGGCCCACAATTTCAGCAGAATACCTCAACCTTTCCAAAGGCCATAAAAGATGAAACACTAACACCCAAAACCACAGAGGTATTGCAGGCAACCTACAACTCTATTGTAGATACCCCACTGGTCACTGACAACCACTAGTCACCAGAAACATAGGCCAATGATATGAGAAGACTAGAGAGAAAACAGAAATCAAGGGGAATTGGCATCCAAAATACACCCATTTAACAAGATAAACTCATAAATCAACATTTAAACCTACAATTACCCAATAAAACAGATAAATTAAGACCAGCATAAGAACACAATCAACAATGGCTAGATAATGTGACACCATCGTGACATCAACTATAGACATTGCAAGCCCTGGACGTTTTCACCACAGTTGAAGTACAAGAAATGATCTAACCAATCTTATGAAAAATGATGAAGCATTTAAAAGGAAATGAATAAATCCATTAAAATGTAAGAAAATAAAATTAAATAGGGGAAGGAAATAAATAAGACTATTCAAGACCTGAAAATGAAAATAGAAGAAAGCAAACAAACAAAAACAAGCGAGCAGAAATAAAAACTAAGCAAATTGTGGAGATGGAAATTTTATGTAAGCAAACAGGAGCTAGAGATACAAACTTCAACCACAGAATACAGGAGATGGTTCAGTAAATTACAGACACAGAATATGAATAAAGAAACTGATGCATTGGGCTAAAGAAATGTTGAAGCTCATAAAGTCTTGGACAAATGCTCAGGAAAATCTAGGAACTATACAGATTCGGCAATTAAGAATCAAAGGAATAAATGTACCCATTCCGTATTCATTCTTCTGTTAGGGCATCTAGTCTTTCCTAGCCATTATTATAAACATGCTTATGAAGCATTTATACAATGGAGTACTACTCAGTTGTTAAAAAAATGAGACTTAATGAAATCTAGGCCAATGGATGGAAAGAGAAAATCTCATACTGAGTGAAGTAATCCAGTCACAAAATCACACACATGCTGGGTACTACTGGATAACTGATATCCCAAAACTTGGAATACCCAAGACAGAATCTACACAGACCATGCAAAGTTCAGAAGAGACAAAGTGTGCCTGCTTCAGTCCTTCTTAGAAAGCAGAAGAAAATACTCAAGTAAGAAAAATACAGACAGAAGGAACACCACTCAGAGCCTGCCCCACATGTGTCGGCATATACAGCCACCCACCAGACAAGATGGATGAAGCAAAGAAATGCAGGCTGACAGGAGCTGGGATGTAGATCTCCCAGAGACAGCCAGCAAATACAGCAAATACAGAGGCGAATGCCAGCAGCAAACCACTGATATGAGAATAGGACCTCCATTGAAGGAATCAGGAGAAAGAGACTGAAGAGCTTGAAGGCCTCGAGACCCATATGTACAACAATGCCAAGCAACCAGAGCTTCCAGGACCAAGCCACCACCCAAAAAGACTATACATGGACTGACCCTGGACTCTGACCTCATATGTAACAATGAAAATCATAGAAAGAGCAATTCAGTGGAAAGCTCCTGGGTCCTGCTCAGACTCGAAACCCCAGTGGAATTAGGATTGTTGGGGGGAGGGTGGCAAGGGGGAGGACGGGAAAGGGAACAACCAAAAAGAAGGGAGGGGAGGAATGGTTCGAAACTGGAAAGGAATAACACTCTCAAATGTATATAAGAAATACTCAAGTTAATAAAAAAAAAAAAAAGAAAAGAAAAAAAGAAAATACAGAGACAAAATGTGGAGCAGAGACCAGTTGAGTCACAGAGACTGCCCACTTGGGATCCTATCAGATGCAGCCAACCAAGATACTTATTGGGGATGCCAAGAGGTGCATGCTGAGAGGAGCCTGATATAGCTGTCTCCTGTGAGGCTCAGCCAGGCCTGACAAATACAGAAGCATATGCTCATAGCCAACCATTGGACTGAGAATGGCATCCCTAATGGAGGAGTTAGAGAAAGGACTGAAGGAGCTAAAGGGGTTTGCAACTCCAAAGGAAGAAAAACAATATCAGCCAACCAGATTCCCAACTAGCTATTGTAGCTATTTTATTATCTAAAAAAATAGATTTTCAACCAAAACAACTAAAAGTGATAGAAAGCACACTTCATTCTACTCAAAGGAAAAATCCACCCGCGATGATGTCTCAATTCTGAAGATCTTTGCCCCAAATCCAAAAGTAAACTATATTTGTAAAAGAAACATTAAAACTTAAATTTGGTAATAACGTTCCAACACATTAATATTGGGATATCATCACCTGATTATCATCAATGGACAGGTCATGCAGACAGAAACTAAACACAGAAATACTGGAACTAATAGAAGCTATATCTGGTATGGACCTGGGTCAATTATTTGCAGAACATTTTCCAAAACACAAAAGAATATACTTTCTTTACAGCACCAGAAATCCTTGTCCAAAATCACTGTAAATTTGTGCACAGAAGACAGAATAGAATAAACTGATGAATTCGCCAAAGAACAACAAGTCTACAAAGTTCTGGTAAATGTTTAGAAAATCACAAAGGACACAAAAAATGTAATAAACCCATATTCTTTAACATATCACCATGGATTAGAGCTGAACATCAACAACAGAAGCAATGATAAATACAACATGCACCGGGAACGAAGCAATACTG